>NC_056739.1:1042928258-1042949859 GCF_019279795.1 Protopterus annectens | reverse complement strand
GAAGTGAAGTGTGTTTTCTTGTAGAAATAGCTAGGACTATAAAGGTTAGACCAAGTGTTTTTCTGTTATGTCAGAACTGTACTACTGATTTATTTTAAGTTTCTGTGTGAACTCTTGAATAGCGCTGTGGTGTAGTAGTATTATCTTGTGTTTTAATTACTGGTTTATGTAGAGAAGTTAAGCTCTAGAGTACATTACATCTTTATGGAGTTTAATGTCTCAGCCACTCCTATAGCTTTAGCCCTGGGCTATACCGCCAATTGGATAATAATATTGCATAGTAATAATTGGACACCCTTTTAAGGGCCTTAGGGTAGCTGATAATTATTAGCTGGTGGTGGCAGTAATTACTACCATATAGTCTGGGTATAGGGGCACAGCTGGAGAATCTGTGTCAGCCTTTCCCAGGAGTGTCTGTGAAGTTAGATAAATACTTATCTCAAAGTGTGGGTGTGTCAGCTATTTGGGCAGGGACATGAAGCACTGGTTGGACAGAGAGGGTACTGGGGATTAGCTTGCCAGCTAGGCTGAGATCTGGACCCTATAGCTGTGCCAGTGGGGAATCTTATTGGGGAACTGGGGAGCAACCAGCCCCAGACTGACTGTGATCTCTGTGTGCACTTAAGGGAAATTGTACTTTACTGTGTGTATTTGTTATCCTTTCCTCTCATATGAGATGCCCTCTCTGGTGTTAGTGGTGAGGATTGAATCTCCTTGATTGCTGGGCCAGGGCGCAGGCATCACAAACCTCATCTTCCTGTAATCTTGGTATAGTTACATTTTCCATAAATATTTCCATTTGTGCTGTTTCTTAGTTTCCGTATTACTGTACATTATACAGATTTTCATAAATATCTCTGATACCTCTTTGGAATCTCTGGATGTTATGTGATCCTATTTCGCCTACATTCTGACTGATGGGTTCGGAGCCGATCCCTCGGCTCCGACTCGGCACGCTTATGCCAAAGAGTGAAGTCTCTTATTGGCTGAGCTTACTATATCCCAGGATGCACCACTACCAGTCCCCCAGATCTCGTTTGCCGCTAACAAGCAAAGACGTGGTCTCGAGCTTGGCTGAGCTAAGTAGGGTTTTTTCTCTTACTTTCCTGTCAGGAATTCCTTTAAAATTCAACAAAAAGCTGTTTTAACAGCTATATCGTATTTTTGTGTATGATTGAAGTGTTTTCTGTGGAAAACTTTGTGTAGTGATTGCGTTTGTCTGACTGGAGGTTACTTTTGGGTTGAAGGGCCTTCCCTTGTCAGCCGTTGTCTGTCAAGTTCCTTTTTATTTTAAAGGTTCTTGTATTCCTTGGTCATACCTTTCTATTTGTGACAGTTCTTGATTCAAAGAAAAGAATTTCTCTGTGAAAGTTAGTGTGTCTTGTATTTTACTGGTTATACACTGATTTGGTTGCCATTATGTCACAGGCTCCTAGGCCTTCAGGGTTTAAAAAGTGCACTAAGTGCAGTTTTAAAATGTCGATCACAGATGATCACTCTCTGTGTGTACTGTTTGGGCGCCAAACATTTGCAGGAGTCTTGTAGCGTCTGTCACGCTTTTTCCTCGAGGGTCCTCCAAGAGAGGAAAAATAAACTTATTCTAAAAGGCCTTATTAAACCATCATTTGAAGAGGCATTAGCTTCCTCTCCTTCTCCTGCTAAAAAGAAAAGGGCGTCGGCTCCGACCAGTCCGTTGGAACCGACCGCCAAGAAACATAGGCAGGCTTCTCCTTCGGCTCCACGGACTTCGGAGCCGAGGGCGGAACGGTCTGCCTTGATGCCTTCAGCCTCGACTCCTCTGGGTTCGGAGCCGTCGTCTGGGGCATCGAGAGGCGGGTCATCTTCATCGGCTCCACTGATCTCGGAGCCGATGAAGGTTGTCCGCTCAGACACTTCCTCCTCGGCGCCGAAGCCCTCTTCGGCACCGATGGAAATAGGTTTGGACATTCCTTCGGCGCCGATAATTGTAGAGTCGATTCGGAGCCGGTCCCCTAGTCCCTTGGAGCCGTTGGAGAGGCCTACTCGGACCCATTCGGTCTCTTCCAGGTCATCAAGGATGTCAGATTCGGACATAGACAGGGTGCTCCAAAGACTGTTCCAGTCCCCAGTCTTTCAGAAATTTGTTTCGGCTCCGACCCAATTGGCTTCGGAGCCGATAAGCCCACTCCATTGCCATTCCTCCTCTGACCGCTTCGGCTCCGTCGGAGCAGGCGCTGATGGAGCCAGTGGAGATCCTAGGGTCGGCTCCGACCCTTACTCCAACCCCGGCCTTCGGTCCGAGCTTAGCACACGGACTTCTTCGGCCGGACCCGGGGTGACGCTGGGACCAATGCTGTCGGTTCCGAGCCTCCCTCTCGGTGCTTCGGCCGCGGGACTTCCGTCTGCTATCATGGTTCCGGGGACCGGACCCTCCCAGGATTCTGGGGGTCCGGCTTTCAGAGCTATGAGGAGTGCCTTGGCCAAGTCTTCTTCGGCCATCTCTACGGCTTTACCGGCACCTTCCCTGGGCATGGAGACTGGGTCTTTGGCAGTTCCCCTGTCTCTAGGCAGCGGAGCCCCAGGGCCTGAGGTTACCCCCACTGGGGGTTCCCCTCCTCCTGAGGGTCTTTCAGAGTTGTCTTCGGAGGAGCCCCCAAGGAAGAGATCGTGCAAGAGGAAGCACGTGGACTCCCCCGATGAGTCTCTTACATCGGACACTGATCTTGATGATGCGGAGGGGTCCCCTAAGTCGTCCTCGGATGATGTCTCATTTGCAGACATTCTAGAGATCCTTAAGCAATGAGGCGGCTGGAATTCCAAACCCCCCTCCGCTGATGAGTCGGTGTTCCTCAAGGCCTTCGGGGCTCAGCCCTCCGCCTCCTGGGTGTCTCCGCCCTTCGACGAGCTCCTGGATTTGGTTTGTCGGAGGGCGTGGGAACATCCAGATACTGTGGAACCAGTGCCTTCTCGCCCTAACAAATTTTGTCTGCCCCACCCGAGAAGGAGTTCTTAACGAAAGGCGTGGCTGTAGATGCCATGGTGGTGGCATCTGCTACCCAGCAGGACGTGGCAGAGGCTTCAACGTCCGTCCATCCTCCTAATAAGGAGTCTAGGAGCATGGACCGGAACGGGAAGCGCACCCTGACTTCAGCGGCCTTTACTCTGAGGTCCCTGAATTATTTGGCACATTTCACCAGACTACAGAGGGATCTGGTCAAGGAGCTCTCAGACTCCCTCTCAGGTAACCTACCTGAGCAGCTAGCCCAGTCGGTTAGCTCTCAGTTGGCTATCCTTACCTCGATTTCTAACTCATCCATGAGGCTCATTTCATATGCGGCAAGGGGCGGGCAGAGCGGCAGGCACAGGCGTGGCTCACGGAGACAAGCCTGGCTCCGCTTGTGTCATTTCATGAGGCCTTCAAGTCTTCCTTTGCCGACGCTCCCTTTGATGGGTCCTCTTTGTTTGGACCCAAGGTAAAGACACTCTTACCCACTGTGAGCAGGAGGGAAAGACTTTGTCTGCCATAGGAGCACGTTATTCCACTCCCTTTCGGCCTTATCCCAAGGCTAAAAGAGGAGGGAAGATGTGGTTCCATAAAATCACAGAAATTCTTTCCCCAACAGCAGGAAGATTCCCTTCCAGAGGCAGAGGACGGGAAATTTTTCTGGGAGACGCCGTCCCAGAGGCGGCAGAGGCCCCCACAACACTGGAGACCGCGAGTCCTTTCGTGGCTCTTCAGCCTCCCACACTCCATGAGGGATTGCCCGGCTGTGCTGCTCCGGAGCCAGTCGGGTGCCGTTGCCAAGCACCTAAAAGCCTGGGAGGCTATTACTCAGGACAGATGGGTGCTTCGGATTATTGCCGGAGGTTACACCATTCCTTCACACACTCACCCCCACCGTCCAAAAATCCCGGACCCACCACCCAGTCAAAGGGAAATTGCAGCCGTAGAAGCCTCAAAGCTGCTAGAAAGGAGTCATCCAACCGGTCCCCACAGACCAGATTGGATCCGGAAATTACTCAAGGTTCTTTTTAGTGCCAAAAAAGACAGGGGACCTGAGACCCATTTTGGATCTCAGCAAACTAAACCAGTCCGTCATGAAGTCCAAGTTCCGAATGGTCACTTTACAATCCATTCTCCCATTGTTGGAGAAAGATGTTTGGATGTGCTCCATAGATCTCAAGGACGCCTATTATCACATACCGATACATCAGGCGTCCAGGAGGTATCTGCGCTTCAGCCTGGGAGACAGTCATTTCCAATTTTGTGCACTGCCCTTTGGTCTCACCACAGCCCCCAGGGTGTTCACCAAGTGTTTGGCAGTAGTGACTGCTCACCTGAGGAGTCTCGAATTCCAAGTGTTTCCCTATCTGGACGACTGGCTCCTGACTGCCACCACCAGGCATCTACTACTAGAGAACCTACAAGCCACCATCTCCCTGGGTGCTTCCTGGGAATTACATTCAACTGGTCAAAGTCTGTCTTGCTGCCTTCTCAGCGCATAAGATTCATAGGAGCAGAGATAGACTCAAAATTAATGCGAATCTTCCTTCCTACCGAAAGGATACAAACATTACAAGGTCAAGTCCGAGCCCTGCTTCTAAGATCCAAAGCCCCAGCCAGGATGGTCCTGCAACTTTTAGGTTCAATGTCTGCCACGGTTCTCCTAGTTCCTCTGGCAAGATTGCACATGAGGATTCTTCAGTGGCTGTTATCGACACAATGGTCTTTTCAGGATCTCCCCCTCAATCATCACATACTGATTACAGAAACGTGCAAACGGGACCTCCGCTGGTGGCTTCTGCCATCCAATCTGAATCAGGGAAGACCTTTTGTTATACCCCCTCCGGTGGCCACCTTGACAACGGATGCCTCCCAGACGGGGTGGGGGGGGGCATTGTCTGGGCAGGTCAGTTCAGGGTTCTTGGCTTCCAAACGAAACATTTCTCCATATCAATGTGTTTACTTCTGTCCCTACAAGCCCTCCACAAGTTTCTCCCTCAAGGCATCATCGCTATCCACACAGACAACATGTCGGTGGTCTGGTATCTAAACAAACAAGGAGGGACCAGATCTTGCCCCCTTTGCAGAGAGGCCATGAGGGTGTGGGAATGGGCAGTAGCTACCAACCGCTTCCTGGTAGCGATCCACATTCCAGGAAAATCCAATGTATTGGCAGACAGACTGAGCAGGACTATTCTCTCTCCTCACGAGTGGTCCCTGAACGAAACAGTAGCAGCTCAGATTTTCAAAAGATGGGGGATTCCGTGCTGCGACCTGTTTGCAACACCACAAAACACGAAGTGTAAAAGGTTCTTTTCCTTGACCCCACCAAGGGAGGCAGCTACGGATGCTCTAGTCCAACCTTGGCCAACAGGACTGCTTTATGCTTTCCCTCCGGTTCCACTCCTCCCCAAAGTCATCCAGAAAGCTTCCCAATTGGGGTCCACAATGATTCTAATTGCTCCGTACTGGCCTCGTCAGGTATGGTTCCTCTACCTACAGAAATATACTCTGGACGGTCCTTGGTTTTTGGATCTAACTCCAGACCTTCTGGTTCATCAGTCGGGACAACAGCACCAGTCCCTTCACACTTTGAAATTAACAGCTTGGCTCCTCCACTTCCGACTTTAGTCAGAAATCACACCTTGGACCCGGAAGTTATTCACATTTTATCTTCAGCCCACAAACCCACCACCAAGAAATTGTATCACAGTAAGTGGAAGAGGTTTGCTATCTGGGCTCAACTCAGAGGCTTAGACCCTATTACTGCCCCGATACCAGAGGTCTTGAAATTTTTAACATCCTTGTTTAATCAAGGATCTTCAGTCTCTACTATTAAAGTCCAACTAGCAGCTATCTCCAAATTTCACGAATCCATAGACCCACCGCTGATGAGCAGCAGATTATGTAAAACTTTCATGAAAGGTGCTGTGCTTTTAAGACCCCCAGTTTTTCATCCTGCGCCTCCGTGGGATCTTGATTTGGTACTTCGTGCCTTAACAACTTCCCCTTTTGAACCGGCTGCTACATGTGAGTTGAAATATCTGTCTTGGAAAACTGCCTTCTTAATTGCAATTACCTCTGCAAGAAGAGTTTCAGAACTTCAAGCCCTATCTATCAAACCACCGTACTTGATTTTTCACAAGGATAGAGTATCACTTAGGCCTAATCTATCTTTTGTTCCAAAAGTTTGTTCTAATCTCTGTCTCCAACAATCTCTAGAGCTACCAGTTTTCTTTCCAAAATTTTCAAACAAAGCGGAATACACCTTGCATACATTGGATGTTCACAGGCAATTGCGCTTCTATCTAGACAGGACTTAACAAATTCGAAAAACAAATCAATTGTTTGTGTCCTTTTCAGATAATAAACTGGGTAAAACCATCACTAAAGCTACTATTGCCAAATGGATTAGAGATTGCATAACTCAGGCTTATTCCTCTTCAAATAAGCAACTTACAACATCTGTCAAAGCTCACTCTACTAGAGCTATGGCTACCTCTATTGCATTTCATTCCAAGCTCGCTATTTCTGAGATTTGTGCTGCGGCTACTTGGTCCAACCCGCACACTTTCATTTCCCACTATAAATTGGATGTGGCATCTAAAGGGCGAGCATCATTTGGTTCCACGGTACTCAGGAGTGTTTTCCAGTGAGCCACCCAGGATTTAGGTGCTAGGGACGCTGTCCCATCAGTCAGAATGTAGGCGAGATAGATCACATAACATCTTTTAGTTATGTACTCACCATAACTTCAGATGTTTGGGATCCATCTCGCCACATTCCTAATACCCACCCTCCTTCCCCCTGCCTTGGAGATCAGAAGAGATTGAACGGTTTGAGTTCTACTGTTTTTATCTTGTATCATCTGTCGATGTTATATAAGCAGTGCATGCGTGTGTGCATGTATGCGGACAAACTAGATCTGGGGGACTGGTAGTGGTGCATCCTGGGATATAGTAAGCTCAGCCAATAAGAGACTTCGCTCTTTGGCATAAGCGTGCCGAGTCGGAGCTGAGGGATCGGCTCCGAACCCATCAGTCAGAATGTAGGCGAGATGGATCCCAAACATCTGAAGTTATGGTGAGTACATAACTAAAAGTTATTTTTCTTGTCATAGGCTCCCAAAGATTGGAGACAACCTGTTTACTTTCTGTTGCCCAAGTCACTGTGGTAAAAGCTTTTGTGCAGTAAAGCTATCAGAAATAGTTGCCTAACAGCAGTTTTTTTTTCTTTTGCATTCTGCTTTTGTTCCTCCTCTTGTTCTGTGATATTCCTCTTAATCTGTAATAGTTTAACCTTTGTCAGCCTCTCTAAATAATTCCTATTCTTAACTGTATCTATTTCTCTTTTACTTATACCCTAATGTAAACTCCATTTTCATTTTATCCGAACCATTAGCTGTTTCCTCTGAAGAAATTTCTATCTTCCCTAATAACTCTTGAATCATTCTTACTAAGTGTTTCTTAAATTCCTCACTCTTTAATAGGTAAATAAAAAAGCAGCCATGTCTCATTTTTACATCATTACTCTGCATTTGTATTGTAGTTTTTATTGGTGCACAATCTGAAACAGTTATAGGATGTATGTTGAAGCTTTCAATTAAATGCATGTGTTCCTGTGAAAAGTATTTTCTATCTAGTCTAGTCCAATTATTGTATCTTTGGGAATACTATGTAACTTCTGTCCACGTTCCTACTACTGAATTCACATCTTCCATAGCAAATATTGTCCTGAATTTACTACGAAATCTACCCTGTTTTTTATATTTCACCTTCTAGGTCCCCTGATACATCCTCACTATTAGAAGTTCAACTCCAGTCCATAACTGTAAGTAGTATTCCATGCTGAAAACTGATTATTTCTCCCCAAATTTTCTTAAACTCCATAATAGCAGTTTCTGATGGAATATAATACATGACTGTATAATCCTCCTCCCTTGCCAGTAGCCCCTCACTACTACACATTTACAATTTGTTCTGACTTCCTGTTACTTTTGCTGCCCCTGTAGCAATTGTGCTCCCCTTTTCTTTTGTCCCTGAGATTTTGCTGAATATCCATCCTGAAATCCTTTCTTTGTCAAATTCATGTACTCATTTCATTCCAAATATGCCTCCCGCAATATTGCTATTTGCACCTGTATTTCTTAATATAATTTGGTACTATTTGCTTTTTCTCAATACCAGTAAGGCAGTTTACATTCCATGATACTAATGGATAGAACAGGCATTAGGATAAAAAGCTGCTGTTTCCACATATTATACATGACATTTTTGTATGTGTATTTCCACCTTTTGTCATACTTGTGCACAATAATCCTGATGGGTTTATAGGTAAGTATAGGTTAGCTGTCCTTCGTGATCCATTTTAAGCCTATTCAACTTCCCTTTCAGAGGTGAGATTCAAACCTTGTACTTTGTGTCTGTGAGGTAAACAGCTTAACCATTATACCAACCACCAACAGTTGGCAGGATGACCTTTTATACAGGTGTTTCTTCCCAACTCCATTTGAACCTGTGTCACATTTCTCAAGACATTTTGCTTCAACCCTCAAACAGAAAAACTAAATATATTTTCATAACATGCCCTTCCTCTAATAACTTGGGAGAAACACACAAATCTATGTACATTTTTAACAAATGAAGTTTAACCTTCCAGATAGAGGGTAACTGGAGCATTTGGAGCATTCTCCTGGGGTCTCCGCTGAAAATTGGCTTTGTTCCAAGTCGGACTTTCCTGGTTAACAAATAAATAAGCAATAAATAAATTGTCTCAAACTGACCACTGCACTGATACACATAACCTAATCTAAAATTAAGGTTACCAGTGCTAAAGTGCATGTTACAGGCTGTGTTCCCACGTATATACCGTCATTTGCTTCTCTGTTTCCCTCCCAGATGTGAAAAACTGTGTAAATTCAAAAAACTAACTTTTAGCCATAAGGAAAAGTGCACTAGTTATCTATTAAGTGCACTAAAGTTTTAAGGCAGCTGGGAAGGCTACTAACTCTTATTCAGTTTTCATAATTTCAAATTTTATTTTTCATGGAAATTGCTTGTCATTGTCCCTTTCAATTGTGCATTTCCTTCAGGAAGTAATCTTTAGAACTCTCAATTAATTACTTGTACTTGTAGACAGTTTGTCTCCATGTAAAATTAGTTAACAGTGAAAAAAGCAGTTAACTTGCAGATGCATGAAAAAAACCTTTGTAAATTTCACTCTGAGGAGAATGTATCCTCTAGCTAACTGCCTTCAGCTGCACAGTTCTTGTATGTCTTTGACAATATTTGCTAATGGAAAAGAAAAAAAAAAAACAATCTAATACATTTGCTGATGGAAGAAGGTTGGCATGTTTCAAGCTTTCTTCATTTTGTCGTATTTTACAAGCCTATTTGATTAAAAAAGCTTGTTTAAAGCTTAAGCCATTCACCTTTGTAAAAACAAGGGAAAATATAATTGTAGTACTGCATATCATATAATATAATATAATATATAATATAATATAATCTGTACTTGTTTATACCCCACCACCACCCCAGCAGTCTTGATTATAGCATTATATTAACTTAAACATGCTTGTGTTCAGCCTTTCTTGTCTTGTTTGTACTGTAAAATATACATTTTTTACAACTAAAAAGTACTTGTTTATTTTAATATCTTAACACTTACAATGGTCACTGAAAAGACTCCCCAACACACATTTAAAATACCCCTGACTGCATACTGCACAGAACTTCTTTGCAATATAACATGCAGTTTATGTATTGAGATGTTTTACACCAGTACTAATGAGAACAAAAAATGTTTTATGTGTAATTACTTTTTTCCTTTGTGTCCTTCTAAACATTAAAAACATAATGTGGGGTATATACTTTACAGTCCATCCACAAGTTTAACGAAGTCTGCAAAAGTCCAGTCTTTTCTCAGTTTTCCTTTCAAGACCATATTTCACAAATGTAATGCTTTATGATCACACATTTGTTCACTAATATCAGTGTTGCTGGTCTTCTCCATCTCCCAGCAATAGACTCAGGTTTAAGTCCAAGGTATACATGATTCTTTTAGTCAATTCCTGTGCTTTTTTCTGTCTGCCAAGCATTTCTCTTTGGAACACTGGAAGTGGTTTCACTAGCAAAGTCTCATTCTATGAGCTTTATTGTCAGAAGAGTGAGAAACAGACTCTCCTTCTTGCTGGCTCACTTTTTGTTTGATAAACTTTTTTATTTCCCCCTTAGCCTGTTCTGCATAAAAAAGGTTTTAATCCTCCAGAAAAAAAAATACTCTGAAGGTAGCTGGATACAGCAGCTTGAATCTCACACCAGCCTCTCGATTTTATCTGATTGCTGGGGTAAATTTGCTTCTCTTTTGCCTGGTGTACAGCGAGTAATCAATTTCCACAAACACTCTGCTGTCTTCATTTTTTAATACTTTCCCCTTACAACATAGTTTTGTCAGGATCAACACTTTCTGCTGTATGATTGCATCTTTACTAAAATAGGTCTTCACAGCTTTCTCTTGGCCTTATGTGGAGGGTACACACTGGGTCCTTTCACTTAACACATCATGTCTTGAAACACCAGTCCAGTTGCTTATTTGTGCTTTTATTATCAATACAGTCCGTTCCTTCCAGTTTCTGTGGCACAGCAGAAAATCTTAGGTTTTCTCTGTACGCTCTTTCTTCTAAATGTACTATTTTTTTTTAAATGGCTCTTCTTGGGAAGCCTCATACCAAGCCAGACTTTTACTCATTTCAGCCTCTGATTTTTGCAGTTTTATCAGTTCATCTAAATAGCCTTTTTTATTTGATTTGATATATTCCTTAAATGTTTCAATCATTTCAATCAGCTGTGGGTGTTTTTGGTTTATTTTTCCTCCAAATTACTGGAAGTCATCTCTTGAACCAAAGCTAAAGCTTGAACTGCTTTTTGCTGAAGAGATGCAAGATCCTTCCCAGCCAGTTTGTTCTCTTCACACTTTCTGGTTGATTTTCTTTCAGATTCTCCAGATTTCTTATATGCTGACATCCAGGCAGTGTGCTTACTAACCAGTAACTGAACTTTACCCAAAATAACAGTTTCAGTGGCACTTCTACTAGGAGAGCTAAAATTGAGCAGTGATCAGTGTGCAACCATCTTGAAGTCTCATCCATAACCCTCTTTTTTTCCTATTTTTGCACATGGGGTTGGGGTATCAGGTCAACAGTGACCATCATCTATAAGCAGAAATCAAGGATACCCTGCAAATTCAGGGACAGTTGTGATGTGTACCCTTACCTCGAAGTTGAGGACCAAAAAAAGCTGAGGGAAAGCTCTTCTGCCCTGAGACTGAAGTAAAGCTCTTTCTATAAATGTAACAAGTGCCTTGCTACAGTTAAATTAACACAAGCTAAGTGTTTCAGCCATGACTGCAAGTATTGTATCGGCATTCATTTGCTGATAACTATTTTTCATTAGCTGTACCTTGCCAGTGCATTCTACAATGTATTGTATTCAGTGTAGCTGACCCCTTCGCATTGCCCCAGTTTATTTATTTTTATTTATTTATTTATTTATTTATTTAAATTTGTTGACCGGGAGTGTCCGACTGGACGTGGGTCCATTTTCAGCGGAGGCCCGGGGAGAAAAGCTCCACAGTAAAATAAACAGACAGTAGTTACATTGGATTACATAGTGATTAACAATTTAACATAGAAATTACTTACAACAAATTTACAGATGAAGAACATAGTACATCAGTAGACAACTAGAATCTTTATCTGTGAAGTACATAACAGGCATTAACAAATGTAACAATGAGAAGTTCCTGCTGTATAAGTACTAGGCTTACACTGGCAGATGTAGTCTGAATGGTCAGACACTTAAGACAGTGTCTAGACTTGTACCAGCTCAATAACTTGCTGGAACACAGGCCTGAGCTGAACTTTTACTCAGACTCGAGCTTTCTTCAAGCCAACTCTGGCTCACGTGTGTGTGTGTGTGTGTGTGTGTGTGTGTGTGTGGTCGTGCACTTAGGCCTGAGCCGAGCTTGTACTCGGACTAAAGCTTTGCTCAAGCCAACTCTGGTTCACGTGTGTGTGTGTGTGTGTGTGTGTGTGTGTGTGTGTGTGTGTGTGTTTGTATTTATATGCAAACATGTACTTGCATACACACACATATGCACATGTATACTCCAGCGCCTGGTGTACACTGGGCATTGCCAAGGGTGTGTTACTCGCACAAGTGGTGTAAACTGTTTAGACTGATCTTTGCCCTAGGAAAATACACTCTCATGTCATCTCTGGTCTCTACTGCAGTCTGTTCTGTGGGACTATGCATGTCAGGCATACATACGCATACCATTCCCCTGAAGTGATGCTAGCTTTATCCGTTTGTGACAATTAAGCTGGTATTCTTAATAGTAAAACTTTGAAGAAGAAAAATATCAGATTTCCTTAATGGTACAGCTCCCATTTTGATGTCCTGACTGACTTCCATTGTTTTTTTTTTTTTTTTTTTTGACAATAAGCAGTCATGTGATACAGTAATTTTGACAAGGTTATCCCACTCTGCTAGTAACCATGCAGACAATGATCTATATTCTCTCACTGCGCCATATTGCAGTCTAGTATTCTACAGACTGCTTTCCAGTTTTACGAAGTTGGTTCCAAGTAATATTGTTCTTTGAGAAACTGAAAAGGATGCTGCAGTCCCACTGTATACATTTGTATGCAGCTAACAATCCTTAGATCCTGTGTGGAAAATGTGAGAATTATTGCAGTGTGATGCTTAACATTTATCAGATTATTTGCTAGTCTTCTGTCTTTTAATAAAGTTCATGGTAAAGTTTTGAATGAATGAGTGTAACTTAGTAAATTCTCTTGATTAGATGTCAAATTGAGTATTCCCTTTGTGTTTTTTCTTCACCGTATTAACCAGACCAATAAGTATCCCTGTTTAAACCAAAAAGTGTGGAAAATCATCCAGTTATTTAAAATAAATATATTTCTTAACAGCAAATTGAGTTATTTTCCACAGTTCCATAAAAACCCTATTAATTTATAAAAAAATACCAATTTAAGGGGTAATGTATTTAGAGTAAAAATTAAAATTGTGCAGCAGCACCACCTGTACATGCTCACTAAATTAAACATTACAAAATAATGTATCCTTTGTTAGGGTTAGAGGAAAAAGAGTGTATCCTGCCACCATGTAGGTGCAAGGGAGCAAAACTATTTTAGGTATGATGTCAGTCTGTCGTAAGACACGTACACATGTCATGGACACGGAGGACCACCAGTTTTCCAATTGCATGTGCTTGGAATGCGGTACAAATCTGAAACATACAGTGAAAAACCTGGAAATGCATAAACACACGTGGACATCTCACAGAAAATACCCCAGTCAAGAATACATTGAGCTGAAAAACCAAGCCTTCTAATACTGCTACCCTCTGCCACTCTTCCACCTACATTTTTTGTTGAATTTTTTTACATCAACAGTAACTATTTGTGCTATTCACAAAGAATTGTTTTTCCCTCTCTGTATGACTGCATTGTTAGCTGTGTTAAAGCCTGTTACTGTGTTCTAAATCATTTCACAGAGCATTTTTTCTTTTGTGGAATTTTCTTTTTCAGTAGTAACCAGTTGTTCTGCACACAAATGACTACTTATGTAATCTGTTTTTAACTGTGTGTGTGTGTGTGTGTGTGTGTGTGTGTGTGTGTGTGTGTGTGTGTGTGTGTGTGTGTGTGTGTGTATATGTATGTGTATATATATATATATATATATATATATATATATATACACACACACACACACACACACTTGTAACATCTTGAAGCCTGTTGGCCCAAGATTGTGGAATAAAACAAACATGGTCTTGAAGTTTTCAGATGAAAGTTAACCTGTACATAAGGACAAAAACCAAAACAGATTAGAGTTTTTTCATACCAAATACAAAAATGCTTAAGAACACTGAATTGTCTATTCCAGTTACAGGACTACATTGCTATCCTTTTGCCTCCTGTATAGACTATAGGATCATTTCATTTTCTCACAATACAGTCTAATCATATCGGAAAAGAATGTAGTGGCTTCAGCAAAGCTTAACAGAAACCACTGTCTTTAAATAGTTCATCATTTCATCCATAAGACAGAAGTAAACAAACTTTCACCCATTATGTCAGAGGTTTAAACTTAACCTGTAGAGATAAAAGGCAGACTTCCAGTCACCAGCAAACAGCAGGTCTTCTCCTATATAGCCGAATAAGTATTTTATAATAATAGAGTCAGCAGTGCTTCGAGAAACATACAGCAGCCAGTCTTAAATTTAGCAGTTCCCCCAGAATCTAGCACGCCTGAGTTCTGAGGAAAATCAGTTTACTAAAAATTTTTTTTCCATGGAAGGAAATGACTGTTTCTTCAAAGTCTCTCTTCCTTTTCCCCAAGTGAAGGGTTTTTTATATATCTCCCTCTTACTATATTTCTACCCTGCCTTACCATTTTCTAAATGCAGCTTTTGGAGGGAATTAACTCTTCGATTCCAACAGCCATTTAGAGATGCCACAACAGCATACCAAAATATTTGTGTGTGTGTTTTTTTTTTTTTTTTTTTTTTTTTAGTACTTTTACTATAAAAACTCCCATCCTTCTTATTTTTAGGATTTTGATAGGGTCTCATCTTTCTGTACTTCAGTTATGGGCAGTAGCACTTTTCTGGTGTCCCTCACCTCTTTGGTCCCACTCTCTAGGGTTGTCTCTAGCTCTCTGTCCAAGGCTTTAAGACATTTATGTGTTTTTGCTTGGGGTGATTTACTTGTTTGTTTAACCTTGTAATTCACTAGTTCACTCCTTCCACAACCTTAAAAGATCCTTTCCATGCTGAAAGTTGAAATCATGAGAAAAGACCTAGTACATTTTGGTTGGGAAGAGAGGCGTGTGGTGCCTGTGTTTCTGTCTTTGGCTATATTTTAATGATCATAAACTCTTGTGTGTTGGGGCCTCTCAGCTCCGTAATCTGGGGAAGTATTCTTTAGTTTACATTAGTGACAGTAATTCATCTATTCTCTGTAAATATATATATATATATATATATATATATATATATATATATTTTTTTTTTTTATTTATATAGTGGGTATAAAAAGTGTACACACCCCTGTTAAAATGCCAGGTTTTTGTGATATAAAAAAATGAGACCACAATAAATCATTTCAAAACTTTTCCCAGACAGTGTGCCAGAGTGCCTTCTTATCAGCATCAATCACAGGCATGCTACAGAACCTGTTCTGTTTCAGCCTGTCTGCTAGATTCATGCCATAGGATTGGAGAAGTGCTGTCATCATCCCACTCCATGAGGAAAGACCCACCATTGACCCTGGAGACTGTAGACCTACAAGCCTCACTAACTGTAACGCAACGGAGTGCATCATTATGAAACTTATTAATAAGGACATTAGTAGTAGACATTTCCTTGACCCAGACCAGTTTGGGTTTGCTGATCCTGTCTCCTAAACTTGGTAGACTTTTTTTAGCAAGTCACTGATGCATTGGATGCAGGTACATTGGTTCACACTGCTTACTTTGATCTGGCCAAGGCACTTGATAGCATTCTATGTACTGGTATTATTAACAAACTAATCAAACTAAATAACAAACTAATCAAACTAAATAAATGTCAACAGCTATGTTACCTGCTGCTGGATACTAAATGATTTATTGCTAGAACCCAGTCTGTTTAGTGTAGGGGGCATACTGTCATCAAAAAGGGTTGTTACTAGTGGAATTTCCCAGGTGTCAGCCCTTGGGCTATTAATCTTAAGTATTTACTTCTCTGATGTTAAAGCCTTCATAACTTTTAGAGCTGTTATAAACTCTTCACCTGACCTCCAGATTCCCCAGGAGGGCCTAGCATAAATAAACAAATGTTGCCTGGACCATGGTCTTAAAGTAAATGACATGAAATGTAGTATGATATCCGTTGGCAAACCTGGACACCCGTGCATCCACCACATAGGTGATACCTCTTTTAAAACTCACACACATATTAGGCACTTTCATTGACAGTGAATTATCCTTTGATCACTATGTATCCAGATTTGTTACTAGGGATATATCTCTTGGGTTAAGGGACATTAACACCCCCCTACTCCTCCCTCAGACTTGTATTAGAATATAATGCCCCTTTTGGTATGTTCTTGTTAAATATATGAAAGACTGCAGTGTTTCCTCACTAAGAGAATTGAGGCAAATCTTCCTTGTGTTTCACAGACTTCCTTAAAGTACTTTTTGTCATCTCTGTTCCCGACAGATTCTGGAGGCGGACCTCTTCCTCATAAATAAAGCCTTGAAAGATCCAGCTTTGTCCTGATCCAGAAAATAAACGACACCCTAAATATGTACTCATAGGAACTAAATTCTACTACAGTATAAATAAGACCAGTTGGCAAGATAGAAATCTCTTTCAAAGAATTCCTCTTTTATGGAATAGACTTCCCTTAGATGTAAAACAAAGTAGATCCCTTCATGCACATTCTAGAATAATGGATGGAAAAGCATAAATTCACCCCTGGTGTGGCCCCTCAAGCTCTTATTGAAAGAAGACAAAATTATGTATCATTTATTCATGTTGCAGAGTACTGGTGAAGTGGGATCTTGAAGATAGGCTACCAATGATCTACCTAATCACCATCCTAGTGTGAACCCCTGAATGAAGCCATCAGTGCGAAGGTGGTACATCTGAAGTTCTAAATTGCTTCATCTTGAAGCTTTGACAGAGCTGTTAAATAAGTTTTGACATAATTGGATCCCATAGGCCATGAGTTTCTCTTTTGATACTGCACTCTGGAGAACAGTAGTACCATTTTTTACTGTAACCATAGAATTAGCTGTCTGAAGTGAGCTTGCTGCTGAATATTTGTTTGGATATTTCAGAATGATCAGTATATACTTTTATCCACTGTTATAATTAGTCAGTGGTCCAACAGCATCTATGACAGTCCATTCAAAAGGTGTAGTTTTTTTAGCCACAGGTATTAGTAGATTATTAAAGTCAGGGTCTGGGGCAGTCTTTTGCTATTCATGACACCAGGCACCAAAGTTTTGTATCTCTCACATTATGCCTAGATAGTAGCCTCTGACTAGAACTCAGACTTTAGTTTTGGACCATACTCCAGTGTCCTCCAAGATACGGATATGTCAGTTTCATTACTTAGTTTATGTCTTTCAGCTTTTCCCAGTTAGGGGTCGCCACAGCAGAACTCTGGTCCGCTAATGATTGGCAGTTGATTTTTACGTACCGGCTTGCCAGGCCTGACGCACAACCTTCAATGAAGGTACACCCATTCACGCATCTCCACGCAGAAGATGCTCTAGCTGAGAATCAAACTGGACAGTGTCTTACTGTGAGGCGACAACGCTACCTCTTTGAAAAGTTTAGGTACCAGCAAATATTATACTGCTTTCTCCTTTTCCTTACTTGCTGTATATAACAGTCTTTTGTAGTGCAAAATAAGGTAAGTTTAAAGAAACGTTTTTTAGTAGGTTCTTCCTCCTCCACCACCCTGGATAGGTTTAGTTTAGAATGTGTTGTGTTTAGTGTCTCATCCTCCCACTGGGCCTTCTTAAAATTCATTTAGCTCACCTGAAGGTCAGTAAGTTGAAGATTTTCTTTCCTCTCAAGTAGTCCCCCTTGAGTTAGAGGGCTCTGCCTTTTCCATACTAGTAATGAAACCAGGATCGCCTTTTCCCAATGTTGTGCTAAGAATGGAAAATCTCACTAATATTGATTATAGTCATTAGCAGAACCATACCTAGCTTATCTGGTACCCCCCTCAGCTTTAACTTGAGGATCAAGACAAAGTCCTCTCATTATTAAGGTTAATCACTTGTTAACAGAGGGGGTGGAGCTAGGAACTAAAATTTCTATTTAAGGAGTAAACTAAAACATTTCAGAGCTTTACCAGAAAGGCTCATCCAGACTCTGCTACACTTTGCTGTGAAGGAAAGGTTAGTTTGCTGTTATTTTTTGTATTTCTGTATTGCCTTTCTATATTTTGAATACTGTAGTTTGTTTTCTTTACCTTGTGTTTTGCTTGCATTCTGTTTAACAGCATATTAAAACTTCAAAAGAGACCACATTCTGAGTCAGGCAGAATTTTTCCCCTCCCTCCCACCCATTTAAGTTGTCTTGTTAAATACCACTGTCTTTCTAGTTGCCCGCCTCTTATGTTAATCTGACCATATATCTCATTTCTCTCTACTTTCACTGGCTTATGTGAGTAATCACAAAACCATCACTTTTGGAATCCCACCCCTTCAATTATTTAAATTTATTGGCCATCCTACAGTATTTCATAGTGCCAAAATACAAAAGTAACCACCCTTTTCAGTCCATCTTGCTGTTTTAAAAATAGTAACTCTCCACTAAACCTTAACTTTTAAACAGGTAAAACTCAAGTTACCTACTTTCATATCTAACTTCTCTAGTGCACACTGCAGAGTGCATTTTTCAATCTTTTACCTTTAAGCATCCCTGTTACTAGCACTTTCTCTAATACCTAAAGATCATCTCTACTTACAACATATTTACAGATGAAGAACATAGTACATCAGTAGACAACTAGAATCTTTATCTGTGAAGTACATAACAGGCATTAACAAATGTAACAATGAGAAGTTCCTGCTGTATAAGTACTAGGCTTACACTGGCAGATGTAGTCTGAATGGTCAGACACTTAAGACAGTGTCTAGACTTGTACCAGCTCAATAACTTGCTGGAACACAGGCCTGAGCTGAACTTTTACTCAGACTCGAGCTTTCTTCAAGCCAACTCTGGCTCACGTGTGTGTGTGTGTGTGTGTGTGTGTGTGTGTGTGTTTGTATTTATATGCAAACATGTACTTGCATACACACACATATGCACATGTATACTCCAGCGCCTGGTGTACACTGGGCATTGCCAAGGGTGTGTTACTCGCACAAGTGGTGTAAACTGTTTAGACTGATCTTTGCCCTAGGAAAATACACTCTCATGTCATCTCTGGTCTCTACTGCAGTCTGTTCTGTGGGACTATGCATGTCAGGCATACATACGCATACCATTCCCCTGAAGTGATGCTAGCTTTATCCGTTTGTGACAATTAAGCTGGTATTCTTAATAGTAAAACTTTGAAGAAGAAAAATATCAGATTTCCTTAATGGTACAGCTCCCATTTTGATGTCCTGACTGACTTCCATTGTTTTTTTTTTTTTTTTTTTTTGACAATAAGCAGTCATGTGATACAGTAATTTTGACAAGGTTATCCCACTCTGCTAGTAACCATGCAGACAATGATCTATATTCTCTCACTGCGCCATATTGCAGTCTAGTATTCTACAGACTGCTTTCCAGTTTTACGAAGTCGGTTCCAAGTAATATTGTTCTTTGAGAAACTGAAAAGGATGCTGCAGTCCCACTGTATACATTTGTATGCAGCTAACAATCCTTAGATCCTGTGTGGAAAATGTGAGAATTATTGCAGTGTGATGCTTAACATTTATCAGATTATTTGCTAGTCTTCTGTCTTTTAATAAAGTTCATGGTAAAGTTTTGAATGAATGAGTGTAACTTAGTAAATTCTCTTGATTGCGATGTCAAATTGAGTATTCCCCTTTGTGTTTTTTCTTCACCGTATTAACCAGACCAATAAGTATCCCTGTTTAAACCAAAAAGTGTGGAAAATCATCCAGTTATTTAAAATAAATATATTTCTTAACAGCAAATTGAGTTATTTTCCACAGTTCCATAAAAACCCTATTAATTTATAAAAAAATACCAATTTAAGGGGTAATGTATTTAGAGTAAAAATTAAAATTGTGCAGCAGCACCACCTGTACATGCTCACTAAATTAAACATTACAAAATAATGTATCCTTTGTTAGGGTTAGAGGAAAAAGAGTGTATCCTGCCACCATGTAGGTGCAAGGGAGCAAAACTATTTTAGGTATGATGTCAGTCTGTCGTAAGACACGTACACATGTCATGGACACGGAGGACCACCAGTTTTCCAATTGCATGTGCTTGGAATGCGGTACAAATCTGAAACATACAGTGAAAAACCTGTAAATGCATAAACACACGTGGACATCTCACAGAAAATACCCCAGTCAAGAATACATTGAGCTGAAAAACCAAGCCTTCTAATACTGCTACCCTCTGCCACTCTTCCACCTACATTTTTGTTGAATTTTTTTACATCAACAGTAACTATTTGTGCTATTCACAAAGAATTGTTTTTCCCTCTCTGTATGACTGCATTGTTAGCTGTGTTAAAGCCTGTTACTGTGTTCTAAATCATTTCACAGAGCATTTTTTCTTTTGTGGAATTTTCTTTTTCAGTAGTAACCAGTTGTTCTGCACACAAATGACTACTTATGTAATCTGTTTTTAAGTGTGTGTGTGTGTGTGTGTGTGTGTGTGTGTGTGTGTGTGTGTATATGTATGTGTATATATATATATATATATATATATATATATACACACACACACACACACACTTGTAACATCTTGAAGCCTGTTGGCCCAAGATTGTGGAATAAAACAAACATGGTCTTGAAGTTTTCAGATGAAAGTTAACCTGTACATAAGGACAAAAACCAAAACAGATTAGAGTTTTTTCATACCAAATACAAAAATGCTTAAGAACACTGAATTGTCTATTCCAGTTACAGGACTACATTGCTATCCTTTTGCCTCCTGTATAGACTATAGGATCATTTCATTTTCTCACAATACAGTCTAATCATATCGGAAAAGAATGTAGTGGCTTCAGCAAAGCTTAACAGAAACCACTGTCTTTAAATAGTTCATCATTTCATCCATAAGACAGAAGTAAACAAACTTTCACCCATTATGTCAGAGGTTTAAACTTAACCTGTAGAGATAAAAGGCAGACTTCCAGTCACCAGCAAACAGCAGGTCTTCTCCTATATAGCCGAATAAGTATTTTATAATAATAGAGTCAGCAGTGCTTCGAGAAACATACAGCAGCCAGTCTTAAATTTAGCAGTTCCCCCAGAATCTAGCACGCCTGAGTTCTGAGGAAAATCAGTTTACTAAAAATTTTTTTTCCATGGAAGGAAATGACTGTTTCTTCAAAGTCTCTCTTCCTTTTCCCCAAGTGAAGGGTTTTATATATCTCCCTCTTACTATATTTCTACCCTGCCTTACCATTTTCTAAATGCAGCTTTTGGAGGGAATTAACTCTTCGATTCCAACAGCCATTTAGAGATGCCACAACAGCATACCAAAATATTTGTGTGTGTGTTTTTTTTTTTTTAGTACTTTTACTATAAAAACTCCCATCCTTCTTATTTTTAGGATTTTGATAGGGTCTCATCTTTCTGTACTTCAGTTATGGGCAGTAGCACTTTTCTGGTGTCCCTCACCTCTTTGGTCCCACTCTCTAGGGTTGTCTCTAGCTCTCTGTCCAAGGCTTTAAGACATTTATGTGTTTTTGCTTGGGGTGATTTACTTGTTTGTTTAACCTTGTAATTCACTAGTTCACTCCTTCCACAACCTTAAAAGATCCTTTCCATGCTGAAAGTTGAAATCATGAGAAAAGACCTAGTACATTTTGGTTGGGAAGAGAGGCGTGTGGTG
>NC_056739.1:1042833258-1042920758 GCF_019279795.1 Protopterus annectens | reverse complement strand
ACCAACTGTTGCTGCCAAGCTACCCTAAGAATCTGTCACCTTTTTTGGCTTAACTGTGAAACAACCTACTGGTTAATTGGTCCTTCCTTCCTTCCTTCTTTCTGGCCAGAAAAACAAGAAAATTGTCAAGCAGTCTGTACCACATCAGGTTTTTAAAGTGTATCAGCTGTAGATAAGTGACTGCTGTACTGAAAATTGTTTCCTCAGACCACTCATCTCTTTCCTCGAGTCCTGCTGGTGTAGTTCTTACAGCCACCATGGACCAAGGGTTAGATGCATCCTCTGTAGCCCTTAGTTGGCAGGGGAGACCAACTGCTGTTGGTCCTGGGAGAAGCGTAGAGAATGCTACTCTGCCTAGCCAGAAAACTGTGCCCATCCCTAGGAAGGTTTTTGCAGGATTAATTTATTGGGCTTCAGTCAGGATTTATTGCAGGATCTTGACCCTTCCTGCATGGCAGTGTCTGGTAAAAGAAAAAAACTATTCTTCATTTTCTAAAGAATTTGAATCTCAAAATATTTGTGAAGGCACATATTATGTGTTGCCTCCACAGAAGTCTGATTCAGAGTCTGAGGAGTGTGTGTGTTCTTGCCAGTACTTTTGTAGTATTCTCTTTCTCTGTAACTTTTTCTGAATGAATTTTCAGAACGTACTTCTATTCCTCCTGTTCTGTCTGCTTTGGAATATCTTTTTGTCACTGTCTGCTTTAGAATAGGTTTTTGTCACAGCCTGCAATTTCACCAGTATGCTGCCTCCCAAAAAGCAGATGTATATGTAAAGCACCTCAGTCTTTTAAGTTTTTATATAGTTATTCCACATCAGATCTAGCAGCTATTGATTTAGTTATTCCAGCTTCTGCTAAACATTTGGTTTTAATACAAATCCCTACCCTTCTGACAAGGATGGGAAGGCTTTTGATAGATTTGGGGAAAAGTGTATTCTTTTGCAGTATTTATTTAGAATTCTCAGCTGTCAAGCTCATATATTGAAGTTTATTTGCCTCTTGTAAGAATATATGGAATACTTTGGCATCTGTCTCTTCTTATGAGGAGAAATCTGTTTTGTGTAAATTGGTTTGTTATTTGAATCAGGTGACTAAACATTATTTGAAATGTGTATATGATTCTGCTGGTGCCACCTCCAGGACTGTTATCACTGCAATTGTTATAAGGAGGTTTGTCCTGCTAGTTTCTCAGAACCTCCCAGATGATGTCATAAATGAAACTTAGAATTTTCCATTGGGTATAAAACTAGTTTTTGGACCGTCTGATACAGAGGTCATTAAAACGTTTGATAAAAGAGGAAAGCAGATTTAAGGGATCTGTCAGATTTTTCAGCCTTCCTTCTCCAAGTTTGCCAAAATATTCAATACTACCTCCATAACTTTCTCTGAAAAAGAGAAATAAATCAGTCACAGCAAGCTGTTGGTAAGCAAATATTTAAAAGCAGTGGCAGGCAAGTTCCAAAAAGAAAGTAGGAAAACCCTAGAATGAAGGCCAGTCTTTGAATTAGTATTTGAAGGATTTCCAAACTCCCCACCCTGGCAATCCTTTTATCCTTCCAGAAAGGCTGAACCTACATTACTTTTCTTGGCAACCAATGGTTTCAAACAGATATATTCTAAGAGTAATCCATCAAGTTTACAGATTGCAGTGGAAGAATCTCCCCCCTTTTTTGGGGGAATTCCTCCTCACCTGCCAGACCAGATTCTTTTCCCTCCTGTCATTTGGCATATGCTTGATCAGGGGGTGATAGAAGCTGTCCCACCTCATCCTCAGTTAGGGAAAAGGTTTTATTGCAGTATGTTATTCCAGACCAGTTATAGATCTTTCCTTTCTGAATACGCTTCTTATAGTACTCTAGTTCAAAATGCTGTCTGTTCGCAACTTGTTATCCCTTATTCCCCATTTAAGTTTTCTAGTGACTTAGAAATTTAAAAGATGCCTATGTTTCTTCACATTCTCTGTGAATGGATAACATCATCAGTTCTCTGCATTACGCTATGATATATTGACTGCTCCAAAGGAACTTGCTAATTCCCTGGCTTCTTTGATAACCTACTGTTGGGTATTCATATTTTTTTCTTTATTTAGACACCTTGCTTATCTTTGCAGAGTATTTTTCAAAAGTGCCAATCTCTCAATTGGGTCAGGATCTCATACACAGGTTGATCTTCCAAAAGAACTTAACATAAGTCTTGTCTGAATCCTTCTCACAGGATTGTTTTCCAGGACACCGTGATTTAAAGAACAAAATAGAGCTGTATTTAGATCTGTTCCTGAGTTTTGTATTCCAGTCAGACAACTGTCTCATCAAAGGGATTGCTTGTGATTCTGTTTCATGGCATCTGTGATGCTCATGATACCTCTTGCAAGACTCCACATGAGAAAAATCCAGTTGTTCCTGCAATCTTAATGGTCCCAGTATTAACCTCCTTCTGCAATTCATGGGATTTATGAAAAGGGAGATTTTCTGCTGGAAATGCCAAATTTCTCAGACTCCAGGTTTCCCATTCTCCCTTCTTGTTAAAGCATAGTCAGTCACAACAGATGCATCAGAGTTTGCTTGGGAAGCAGTCTCTGTTTGAATAAAAGTTCAGAGACTTTGGAATATTGGACCAAAACACATAAACCTAAAATTTTATGTGTTAAAATGCTGACAGTTCTCTAAATCATCTGTGGTCCCTGGGACCACCTCATGTGTTCACAGACAACATCACAGGAATGTGGTACATAAAAAAAACTAGATTTTACCCCCTGTGTAGACTAGCTATAGTTGCCTGGAATATAGCTTTTCAGCACAATCTCACTCTATAGACATCTTACTTATTGTCAGACTATGTGTCAGACAAGCTGAGCAGGACCAGAAAAGACCCTCACTAATGGAAACAGAATCACAGGTTCTTCCAAGAAGTGATCCAGCTTTAATACTTGAGATTGCTTTTCTCCGTGTCTGCATTTTGTTTTCTGTTTTACTGATAGTTAACAAAACTGTAGTGCTTTTATTTATTTGCTTGATATTTCTGGTCACTGTCTAGATTCTGTTCAGCTGGTTTCATAGCTGTGGTTGGTCCACCTTCTTTATAAACCAGCCTAGTCAAGGTACTGTTTTTTTTAATGTGGAAAAGTTACATTTTTACAGCTTTCTTCTTTTACCAAATGCTGCTGCCAAGCTACCCTAGGAATCTGTCGCCTTTTTTGGCTTAACCGTGAAACAACCTATTGGTTAATTGGTTCTTCCTTCTGGCCACAAAAACAAGAAAATTGTCAAGCAGTCTGTACCACATCAGGTTTTTAAAGTGTATCAGCTGTAGATAAGTGACTGCTGTACTGAAAATTGATTCCTCAGACCACTCGTCTCTTTCCTCGAGTCCTGCTGGTGTAGTTCTTACAGCCACCATGGACCAAGGGTTAGATGCATCCTCTGCAGCCCTTGGTTGGCAGGAGAGACCAACTGCTGTTGGCCCTGGGAAAAGCATAGAGAATGCCACTCTGCCTAGCCAGAAAACTGTGCCCATCCCTAGGAAGGTTTTTGCAGGAGTAATTTGTTGGGTTTCCGTCAGGATTTATTGCAGGATCTTGACCCTTCCTGCATGGCAGTGTCTGGTAAAAGAAAAAAAAGTATTCTTCATTTTCTAAAGAATTTAAAGAATTTGAACCTCAAAATATTTGTGAAGGCACAGAGTCTGAGGAGTGTGTATCTTCTTGCCAGTACTTTTGAAGTATTCTCTTTCTCTGTAACTATTTCTGAATGAATTTCTGGAACATACTCCTATTCCTCCTGTTTTATCTGCTTTGGAATATGTTTTTGTCACTGTCTGCTTTGGAATATGTTTTTGTCACAGCCTGCAATTTTCACTAACAGCCAGTATGCTGCCTCCCAGAAAGCATATATATATATATATATATATATATATATATATATATATATATATATATATATATATATAAAGCACCTCAGTCTTTTAAGTCTTTATATAGTTATTCCAGATCAGATTAAGCAGCTATTGATTTAGTTATTCCAGCTTCTGCCAAACATTTGGTTTAATACTAATTCCTCTCCTTCTAACAATGATGGGAAGGCTTTTGATAGATTTGGGGAAGTGTATTCTTTTGCAATATTTGTTTAGAATTCTCAGCTATGAACCTCATATATTGAAATTTGTTTGCCTCTTGTAAGAATATATGGAATATTTTGACATCTGTCTCTTCTTATGAGGAGAAATCTGTCTTGTGTAACTTGGTTTGTTTCTTGACTCAAGTGACTACGCACTGTTTGAAATGTATATATGATTCTGTTGATGCCACCTCCAGGACTGTTGCCACTGCAATTGTTATAAGGAGGTTTGCCCTGCTAGTTTCTCAGAACTTCCCAGATGTCAAAAATGAAACTTAGAATTTTCCATTGGGTATAAAATTAGTTTTTGGACCGTCTGCTACAGAGGTCATTAAAACATGTGATGAGAGAGGAAAGCATATTCAAGGGATCTCTCAGATTTTTTCAACCTTCTTTCTCCAAGTTTGCCAAAAGATTCAATATTCCCTCTATGACTTTCTGTAAAAAAGCGAAACAAAACAGTCACAGCAAGCTGCTGGTAAGCAAACATTTTAAAACACAGTGGCAGGGAAGTTCCAAAAAGAAAGCAGGAAAACCCTAGAGTGAAGGCCAGTCTAAGTTTGAATTAGTATATGAAGGATTTCCAAACTCCCCATCCTAGCAATCCTTTTATTCTTCCAGAAAGGCTGAACCTGCATTTCTTTTCTTGGCAACCGATGGTTTCAAACAAATATATTCTAAGAGTAATCCATCAAGTTTACAGATTGCAGTGGAAGAATCTCCCTCCTTTTTTGGGGGAATTCCTCCTCACCTGCCAGACCAGATTCTTTTCCCTCCTGTCATTTGGCATATGCTTGATCAGGGGGTGATAGAAGCTGTCCCACCTCATCCTCAGTTAGGGAAAAGGTTTTATTGCAGTATGTTATTCCAGACCAGTTATAGATCTTTCCTTTCTGAATATGCTTCTTATAGTACTCTAGTTCAAAATGCTGTCTGTTCGCAACTTGTTACCCCTTATTCCCTATTTAAGTTTTCTAGTGATTTTAGATGCCTACATTTCTTCACATTCTCTGTGACTGGATAACATAATCAGTTCTCTGCATTACGCTATGATATATTTACTGCTCCAAAGGAACTCGCTAATTCCCTGGCTTCTTTGATAACCTACTGCAGGTTATTCATATTTTTTTCTTTATATAGACACCTTGCTTATTTTTGCAGAGTCTTTTCCAAAAGTGTCAAGAATCTCTCAATTGGGTTAGGATCTCATACACAGGCTGATCTTCCAAAAGAACTTAACATAAGTTTTGTCTGTATTTAGATCTTTAGACATAAGTTTTGTCTGTATCTAGATCTGTTCCCGAGTTTTGTTTTCCAGTCAGACAACTCTCGCAGCAAGGGGATTGCTTGTGATTCTGTCTCATGGCATCTATGGTAATCATCATACCTCTTGCAAGACTCCAAATGAGAAAAATCCAGTTGTTCCTGCAATCTTAATGGTCCCAGCATTAACCTCCTTCTGCAATTCATGGGATTTATGAAAAGGGAGATTTTCTGCTGGAAATGCCAAATTTCTCCAGGTTTCCCATTCTCCCTTCTTGCTACAGCATAGTCGGTCACAACAGATGCATCAGAGTTTGCTTGGGAAGCAGTCTCTATTTGAATAAAAGTGCAGGGACATTGGAACATAAAAGATGGACCAAAACAATAAACCTAAAAGTTTATGTGTTAAAATGTTGACAGTTCATTAAATCATCTGTGGTCCCTGGGACCACCTCGTGTGTTCACAGGCAACATCACAGGAATGTGGTACATAAAGAAACTAGATTTTACCCTCTGTGTAGACTAGCTACAATTGCCTGGAATATAGCTTTTTAGCACAATCTCTCTCTGTAGGCATCTTACTTATTGTCAGACTGTGTGTCAGACAAGCTGAGCAGAACCAGAAAAGACCCTCACTAACGGAAACAGAGTCATGGGGTCTTCCAAGAAGTGATCCATCTTTAATGCTTGAGATTGCTTTTCTGCGTGTCTGCATTTTGTTTTCTGTTTTACTTTTAGTTAACAAAACTGTAGTGCTTTTATTTATTTGCTTGATATTTCTGGTCACTGTCTAGATTCTGTTCAGCTGGTTTCATAGCGGGGGTTGGTCCATCTTCTTTGGAAACCAGCCTAGCCAAGGTGTGAGCACAATTTTTTATGTTATCTGATTTCCTGAGGCTCTTACGTTTTGCTTTATACTACTGTATAAGGAGTTACAATTCTGTGCGACAGTATCCGTATCTTAGCTGCTCCTTCTGCCTAGCTGTGACTGATTCAATAGCCGTTTTGATACAGAAGGCCTATAAGTATATTTTTTGGCACTTAATCTGTTATCAGCGATAGTCAACAAAACTGTGCTGCATTTATTGATTTGCTTGAGATTGCTTTTCTCCGTGTCTGCATTTTTTTCCCTCCCTAGTGTTGGTCTGTTCTTAAATCTGGTGACTTTGGAATTGCACACCCCTGCTGTTAATTTGATTTTGGACACTGCTCGCAGTCCATCTCATTTGCTTACTGTACTGAGTACAGGGTGATCATTTGGGTATGAACTCCTTCTTGCTTCTTTGATTTTGGACACTCCTCCCAGTCCCATCCCATCAGCTCATTCTACTGTGTACAGACAGAGAATTTGGGAAGGCCAACCCCCTTAGTTTCTTAATATTGAATTATCTTCTCTTCCTTCCCTCTCCATAAAAAAAAAATTACACTTTTTCATTTATTTATTTTATTCTTCCTCCTTATTTTTAAGTGTTGAAGTGGTTTTATTCTGCTTTATTTATTACTGCTTGTTAGTAGCCTGATTAAATTTGTCTCTTATTCTAACCCTCTTAGTCTTGGCTTTTGCACTCGGGCTTCAGGCCAGTTATTTTACATTTAAGAAAGTTTTCGTGGTCTGCACTGATGTTCTTCATCTCACATTGCTGCAGTCCTTACACTTGGGGTAGTCCGCTGTCCTCGGTCGGCCCGAATATCAAAGCATTAGGCTGACGTCGGTCATGGCGCTTAAGACTGACATCAGGATGTCAGGGTACAAATGCGCATGACCGACGTCATATCCTCAGTCTTTTTTGCCGCATGGTCCGATGCAGAAGCAGCGTTGCAAGTGCCGTTCGGCGTTCTGAAATTTTTCGAATTCGGAGTTTCAGACCGAGTCAAAGTTGGCTAAGTACCCCGTTGGGGAATATTTTAGTTTTTTCTTGCCTCAGTGGTTTACCGGATGTCAGAAAAAGTGAATAACTGTATTTCTTGTGGGAAGCAGATACCGCATAGAGATTATCATACTTTGTGTATTCCTTGTTTGGGGCCTGAGCACGACGTTGTTGGGTGTCGCTTTTGTGCTAGGTTTAATAAGTGCACTATTAAGCGGAGGTTAGATTGTGCCAGGTTGGTCTTGAGCGGTGCAATTACAATATGCCGTCGGATGCTCCGGCGCCTTCTTCAAGAAGCGCAAAGAAAAAGCAGCTAAACCCAGGCAAGAAGAGTCGTCCGTGCGGACGCCAGTTCTTTGGAGGTCTGTGGAACCGGTGGTTCCACCGAGGCTTCTCTGGAGTCCCAGGAGAGACTTTGATTTTGCAGGATGTGGCCTCTCAGGAGGCAGGTCAGGCTGAAGGGGCTTCTCAGGTTACTGTACTCCCTCCCTTCCTAGGGTGGTTAGGCCCTCTCCTTCTGTTTCCAAGGCTTCTCCCAGAGGCAGGCCAGGTTTAGCTTCTGTTGGTGTCACTCCTAGTTCTTCAGGATCTGTGCCCAAGAAGCACATGCTCAAAATGGCAGAAGATTTAATTACTTTGATTAGAGGCTCTTTGCCCCTCCTGATAAGAGGCCTAGGGTGGAACCAGAGTTGGGGAGTTTTGAGCAGGTTTCGATGTTTCAGAGTCTTGACTGAAGACTTGCAGGAGTATTCTCCTTATTCTGATTCTGATGTGGATGATTCTACTCCTTCTGCTTCTCCTCCAGAGGATTTTTCTTTTTCAGAGACTCTTCATTCTATGAGGGAACATTTTAAGTGGGAAGGTCAGGACTTCTCTGATTCCAGGAAAAGGCTTAGGGAATTTTTGCTTTTACCCCAGCATAGGCCTTTGGCTATTCCTCCTGTTCTGGATGTTGTGGAAGATGTGTTTGCGGAGGCTTCACTTAATCCTGATTCTTTGCCTCCTGCTCCTGTTAAGCCAAATAGATATTACAGGGTGCCTGAAGCTCATAAATGTCTGTATAAGAGTCCTAGGGCTGACCCAGAAACAGTTAGTCAGGGACCTAAGGGTGTCAAGGCCTCTGTGGTAAAAAATCCGGTTCCTCCAGATAAAGAGGCCAGAGCTTTAGATAGATGGGGAAAGAAAGTCTATACTTCTTCCACCTTAGCTATGAGGGCTTTGAATTGCCAGTTTCACATGTTGAAATATCAAAACTATCTTCTTTCTCAATTGAAGTCTAAGGTAGATGCTCTGGCGGAAGGCATTGAGTGTAAAGAATTGCAAGATTTGGTACATGTTTCTGAACAGGTGGGTAAGCATTCTTTGCAATGTGGATTTGATGCTGTACAGGCCTCGTCTAGGGTGGCTGCCACTGGGTCAGTTCTTCGCAGGCACGCCTGGCTGAGGGATCAGAATTTATCTGACCATGTTAAAACAAGGATTTTAGATGCTCCTTTACAGTCTGATGTATTGTTTGGTTCTCCTGTGGAGGCAGTTTTAAAGAAAATGGAGGACAAGGCTAAGTCTATGCAGACTGTTAAAGATTTTTGCAAGTTCAGCCACCGAAGTTTAGTAGGAATTGGCCTGCTAAGGGGTGGACGTACCCTTCTTATGATTCACAGTCTAGGGGAAGATCTAGGCGTGGTAGGGGTAGAGCTCAGGGCTCTTTCAGACCTAGAACAGGGAGTTCACCTGCACAGTCTTCGGGTGAAGGCAGGGGCCAGTCCTTTCGTAAACAGGCCCAATGACCTACCTTTTCAGCTGCCAGAGCCTTCTTGTCTGGCAGCACCTTTGGGAGGAAGGTTGGCACTCTTCAAAGTAAATTGGAATTTGATTACCCAGGACAAATGGGTATTGGATATTATACACCAAGGTTACAGGTTTTATTTCCATACATTGCCTCCTTTCAAGGGCATGCCAGACGTTCCTCCTCAGCAAAGAATAGAGGCTCACAAACAGATTTCTCTGCTGCTACAAATAGGGGCCATACAGCCGGTCCCTCTGCCAGAAGTAGGCCTGGGATTTTATTCACGCCTGTTCCTAGTACCAAAGAAGGGGAACACGTGGAGACCAATTTTGGATTTGTCTATCCTCAACACTTATCTGGACATTCCCAAGTTCAAAATGTTGACGTTACAACAGCTTTTACCTCTGCTGGGCAAAGATCACTGGATGGTGACTCTGGATCTCAAGGAAGCTTACCTTCATGTTCCTATCAGGCTAAGTTGCAAGAAGTATCTGCGTTTTCGAGCTGGGACTTCTCATTATCAGTTCTCTGCATTGCCCTTTGGCTTATCTACTGCCCAGAGTGTTCACAAAGGTTCTGGCTCCAGTGATAGCTTTCTTCAGGCTAAAAGGAATACAGATTTATCCTTATTTGGACGATTGCCTGATTCTGGCCAAAGGAAGGGACGAGCTTCTTCATCATTTACAATATGTGATAGCAGTGCTAAGATGCCTGGGGTATTCTGTGAGCGAAATAAAGTCCAGTCTAGTACCCTCTCAGGACATGTGCTTTCTGGGTGTGAGACTGAATACAGCATCCCAGATGGCCTTTTGACCCCGGACAAACAAAAGAATCTTTCACTTTACTTCCATCAATTGTCTCATCTGTCCAGGCTGACTGCAAGGACAGTCCTTCAAGCCTTGGGGTTCATGGCATCTTGTATTCTGGTGCTTCCCAATGCCAAACTACATATGAGGAAGCTACAATGGTATCTCAAAATGTATGGACTCAGCACTGCCAAGATATGGACACTGTCATTCAGATAATACCTTGCATTCAAAAGGAATTTTTGTGGTGGGCTCAGGAATGTCACCTAAACAAGGGACTCTCTGTGACCCGGCCAGAGGCGAGTCAGATTCTAACGACAGATGCCTCAGACAAAGCTTGGGGAGCTCATCTAAATGGAAAGTGGATACAAGACACGTGGCCTGCCAGACTACAACATCTACATATCAACTTGAAGGAGATGTTAGCAGTCCAATTTGCATTAATAGCTTTCAAGGATTTACTTCTTCCAGGGCAGGTGTTGGTTCTAACAGACAACACAACTGTCATGTGGTACATCAACAAGCAAGGGGGAACACATTCTTATCCTCTATGCAGGCAAGCAATGATTTTGTGGGAGACTGCTCTCAGTTTACAACTCAATCTTCAGGCAAGGTTTCTGCCGGAGCACAGAACTCCTTAGCAGACGTGTTGAGCAGGCGAATTATGGATCCCCACGGTGGAAATTGGATCCTCATGTATTTCAGAAATTGACAGTGTCATGGGGAACTCCAGACATAGATCTGTTCGCTTCTCCACTAAACCACCAGCTGCCAAAGTTTTGCACAAAAAGGTTTCATCCCACAGCTTGGAAAGTGGATGCTCTTTCTTTCAATTGGAGCAATCTTCATGTGTATGCTTTTCCACCTCTGCCTCTCCTCCCAAAGGTACTCCTAAAGGTCAGACAGGACAAGCCAAAGATGATTCTAATAGCTCCAGATTGGCCTCGACAGCACTGGTACCCATTACTGAGAAGTCTGGTTCGGGAGCCTCCATGGTCTTTGCCTTTGATTCCACACCTGCTGTCTCAAGAGAACAGTCATTTACTCAATGTCAAACTTCACTCTCTTCACCTAACAGCCTGGCATATTCTGTTTTAAACCCTGGAGGGTCTCAGCTTCCGCAGCAAGTTCTGAATGTTATTTTGGAGGCCAGAAGGCCTAGTACAAGGAAAGTATACGCAGATAAATGGAAGAGATTTTTATTTTGGAGTGCAGCAAAGGAATTTGATGTTGCTAAGCCTAATTTAAGTGTGGCTCTTCAATATCTTGCTGAGTTACTGGACAAAGGGTTGTCCTTCTCTTCTATTAAGATTCATGCTGCAGCAATTTCTGCTCACTATGACTGTGATCCACCTTTGTTTTCTCATCCTTTGTTTAAGCAATTCCTTAGAGGGGCAAAGAATATAAGACCCCCACGTAGAGCTCCTACTCCTGCTTGGGATCTCAATTTTGTGTTGGAGAAACTCACTCTACAACCTTTTGAGCCTGCAGCTACTGCTGAGTTAAAATTTTTATCATGGAAGACTGCTTTTTTGTTGGCCATTACCTCTGCGAGAAGGGTTTCTGAATTACAGGCCCTTATGGCAGTTGAGCCTTTCTTAATTTTCCATAAGGATAGGGTATCTTTACGTACTAATCCTTCCTTTATGCCTAAGGTGGTTTCTAGTGTGGCTTTAAACCAAACTATTCATTTGCCTACTTTTTATGCAAACCCCAAAATAAAGGGGAAAAGATTTTGCACACCTTGGATATACACAGGCAGTTGCGATATTATTTGAGCAGAACTAAAGGGTTCAGGCAGTCTCAGCAGTTGTTTGTTTCTTTTGCTTTGGGTTCTCAGGGCAAGCCTGTGTCAAAACAAACTATTTCTAAGTGGATTGGGTTTTGTATTGCTTTCTGTTATTCCCATCATGGTAAGGAAGTTCCAGCTGGGATTAGGCCTCATTCCACTAGAGCTACTGCCACATCTACAGCTTTTTTCAGGGGGGTGGCAACTAAAGATATTTTGGAGGCTACTTGGAGTTCAGTGCATACTTTCTCTAAGCATTACCACCTTCCACTTTACTCTAAATCTAGGGCTGGGTTTGCCACTGCTATTTTACAGGGCATTTTGGCAGCTCCTACTACTTTATAGTTTTGCCATCCTCCCTTACCTCTGCTTTGGGATTCTACCCAAGTGTAAGGACTGCAGCAATGTGAGATGAAGAACATAGTACAGTTTTGTACCTACCATAAATGTAGATGTTCGAAGACCCACATTGCTGCAGTCCAATTTACCCTCCCTCCTTCCCCTCTGTTGTTAGAGGCGGTTGTGTGGTTTGGGTTGTAAATATTGTGCATATTGTATATATATTGTTCATATGATTAATGCAAGGGTGGTTGGTTGTTTTTTGCTGTCTTTTGGTTTTGACCTTTCTGTTTAGGGTCTTCTGACATCTGGGGCAAGAAAAGACTGAGGATATGACGTCGGTCATGCGCATTTGTACCCTGACGTCCTGATGTCAGTCTTAAGCGCCATGACCGACGTCAGCCTAATGCTTTGATATTCGGGCCGACCGAGGACAGCGGACTACCCCAAGTGTAAGGACTGCAGCAATGTGGATCTTTGAACATCTACATTTATGGTAGGTACAAAACTGTACTTTTTGGACAAACCCATATCAAAACCCTCTCTCCCCAAGTCCTTCCAAGTTTTAGAATACTATGTCTGGACAAATCCCATCAGTTTCTCCTGCCAGCTTGGTCGACATGGGCATACTGAGACAGTGTAGCAACTGCCTCATGTTCACTGACAACTCTCTTCTCCTAGCACATAATACTTCTACTTGCAAGAAATGCATCTATATCAGTAAAATGAAATCCATCCTGTCTTGCGCCTCACTCAGTAGCCCTGACAAAGAGGAGATTGCCAGCACAAACACTACAGCACATAGTCAAGCACAGCACGCACTTACATATACAGAGGTCCTCATTAAAAACTTACCTAAACAGCAGAGACCTCCAAAACACACTCCACACACAACACCAAACACATCACAGACAGCAGGCAACACACCAGTGTCTCACAAACACAGCCCATAAGACATAACAATAAATGCATGCAGCCCATAAGGCACAGCGTTAAACCAAACATACTAGTCATTGGCGACTCAATTGTGAGACCAGGCTCGATAAGGAGAAGATCACTGTCTGTTGTCTGTCAGGTGCCAGAATCTGCCACATCACGCACGCACTTAAGTCTGTCCACAACAGGTACAAGTATGACTCTGTCATTGTTCATGTTGGTGTGAATGACTTGAGACGTACCTCCCTGGATTATATGAAGAAAGACATATTTGAGCTGTCAGAGTATGTGCCCAGGCAGGTATGGCCCTAGCCCTAAGCAGCATCCTACCTTCACCAAGAATGATACCACAATGCCAAAAAATAAATAAATATGACATGGTTGACAGGCCTCGATGTTTTGCCAGAGATGGTCTCCACTTGTTACCCCTGGGATTCAGGATTATGGCCAAGGCTCTTGCCTCCACCATGTGCCTTTTTCGGCAGTGTCCCACAGACCAATCTTCCAACATAAAAGACCTGTCAAAAAGCAAATTGAAGGTCATGCTGCTTAACGCTAGGAGCCTTAACCTGAAAATACACTCAATGGAGGCTCTGCTAGCACTGGAAGATGCTGACATCTGTGGAGTAACGGAAACTTGGTTCAAGGCTGTAGAGAGCACCCCTGCCTTACCAGGCTATACTTTATTCCACACATTCCAACCCCAAAACGAGGTTGGGAGGTGGAGTTTTTATTTTCATTAAAGACAAGCACACCTCCAGCCTGGTTTGCCAGCATGATGCACTAGAACTTCTCCAAGTGCAATTGACAAGACACCCATCCAAGTTACAGCCAGCTACAGACCCCCCTTCCTGACTCAGGACACCCACTCCTCCTACATGCACTTACTTGAGTCCATCAAGGTCCCCCCCCAACACCCTGATCCTTGGTGACTTCAACTACCCCACCATAAGCTGGGTGAGCTATTCCTGCTCTAATGCACTCACCCACCAATTCCTTGACTTCATAATTTCTAATGTACTAGACCAGCTTGTCTCATCCCCCATAAGGGGAGATTGCATTCAAGACCTGGCCCTCACCAACATGGGTGACTGCTGCACCACCCCCATAGTAAGTTCTTCCCTGGTGAGATCAGACCATTGGTCTGTTACATTCAGAGTGTCTATCCTGTCCAGACCCCCCAGCCGTAACCAGGCAAAAAAACTTCTCAAAAACTGACTACAACCTTGCAAGGGAAGGTATCAGTAGCTTCAAACCACCGCCCCTTCAGAGGATGCAGACAAATATGCTGAACAGTATGCCAGTGCAGTATACAAGCACCTGTACAACTGCATGGAGACAGCCATACCCAACAGAACTAAAACCTGTTCCTCAAGGAAACACAAACCTGTATGGCGGACATTCTCTGTCAACAGGCTTTACAACAAAAGGAAGAAACTGTTGTCCAATGGTAAAAAGGCACAAATTCCTAATTGGAAAAACTCCCTCCTTAGCCTCATCAAGCAAATTAGATCACTAGTGAAAACCTCCAAAGCCAATTATGAATCGAAACTAGCCTCTGAAATAAAGGCTAATCAGAAAGCCTCTTTCAGTTACGTCAGAAACCTCCATAGCAAAGCCCAGTTTTGTTCCAAATTCGTTCTTAATGGTACCACTGATCTTGACTTAGCCAACCTGCTAACAGACAGGTTCAGCACAAACTTCACCCCCCTGCCCCCCCAAAGGCACATTCGACATCGCTGATACTTGCCCCACACCTCAAATATCTGTAGATCAAGTGTTAAAGGCCCTATACATGGCAAAGAACACAGCTTCCATGAGACCTTATAGTATCCCAGGCTGTATTCTGCAACATCTCCAGCAAGAACTAGCCTTGCCATTGAGCACCTTATTCAATCATAGCCCAAGTACAGGCTTCATTCCAGCAGAGTGGAGAACTGCCATTGTCCTCCCTTTGCACAAAGGTGGTTCCACTACTGACCGTGGAAAGTATCACCTCATTATCTTGACATGTCTGATCTGTAAGGCCATGGAGCGCATTATTATGGACCTCCTAAGCAAGGACATAGGCAATCTCCAAGCACTTGATCCCATCCAGTTCGGATTTGTCAAGGCCACACCTTGCCTGTTGAAACTGATTGACTATTTTTTGAGACTGTCACCAAGGCACTGGATGAGGGAAAGTCAGTACATACATCTTAACTTCAGTCGGCCAAAGCCTTTGACACAACCCCCCACTCGGGCATCATCAAAAAGCAAACAGAACTTGGTGTAAGTCGCTATCTCATCAGGTGGGTGGCCAGCTGGCTCGCTGATAGGACCCACAAGGTCAAAATAGGTGCCACTACCTCCGACAGCAGACCTGTCACCAGTGGTGTCCCCCAGGGATCTGTCCTGGGATCCCTGTTGTTTGTAATCTAAAGGGATGTGGCTGACCAAGTTTGCAGACAACTGTAAGTTGGGTGCTGTCATTGACTCTCCAAATGATGTTAACATACTCCAGGAGGGTCTCACAGCAACAAATGACTGGTGCCAAAGTCATAGCCTTAAGTTAAATGCAAAAAAAAGTGTTATCATACCATTCGATAAAAACACGGCCCCTACTGATTACCACATTAGCGGCAACCCCCTAAGCACACAACCTTTGGTGAGAGACCCGGGTACACAAGTTGACAACAATCGCACATTTGGCCATCATGTAGCGACAGTGGTCAGAAAAGCCTTTTACTTGGCTCATCTCATAAGTAAAGGGATTGCATCCAGAAAAAGGAGGATGTTAAGTTGTCTATCTTGCCTTCATTCTTGCTGGATGGGTTCGGAGCCGACCTCGGCTCCGACTCGGCCACTCTAAAGCTCGAGAGTTGGTTCCACCGGCTCGAGGCCCCTCTTATATCCCACAATGCTAGGCGTGAATTACCTCAGATCTCGTTTGCCGCTACAGCGATCGAGGTGTTGTTTTTTCTACCGGCTCAGGTCAGTGGTATTTAAGCAGGTTTAATAACTTTTAAACCCCTTTTTAGCTTAGCCCTTTCTTCTTTAGTTATAGTGTAGTGGATATTGTCCTTCCTACCCTTATCCAGCCCCTTTCCCACAAGAACTGTTAAGTTCTTTCTTTAGGCCTCGGCCCTCATCCCTAATAGTGGTGTGTATGTGTTTTAGGGACTTATTTATATAAACTAACTAATTTCTTTAGCTTTTAGTTTAAATTATCTTTTCTGATAGTGTAATCGTGTGTGTGTGTTTTGTGTGGTGATTACACTTGGCTCCTTGAAAATGTCCAAGGATTCAAAGGTCTCAGGCTTCAAGAAGTGTGACTCGTGCTGTCAGAAAATGTCTCTGACAGACTGTCACACTTCTTGTGTGTACTGCCTGGGACCTTTACACCTGCAGGACTCTTGTGCTGTATGCCATGGCTTCAGCCCCAGAGTCCTGCAGGAAAGAAAGAACAAACTCATTCTAAGGGGTTTGCTCAAGCCTGAAGGTTCCCTAACTGCTTCATCGGGAAAACCTTCCAAGGCTTCTAAGACCTCGACTCCAGTGTCTGAGTCGAGGCCTAAGGCTTCGAAGCCTACTGCTACATCGGCTCCGGCTGGAGCTGATGAGTCTTTGACTACAGTTTCTGTGGTTCCCTCGGCTCCGGCTGGAGCCGAGGTATTGGAGATTCCTGGGTCGGCTCCGATCAGACTATCGGAGCCGACATCTAGAAAGAGGTCGAGGTCACCATCCCTTGGCTCCGTTCATTCGGCTCCAGCATCTCCCTTGCTGTCTGAACGGAGCCACAGATCTCACTCCTCTAGGTCATCGAGGCTCTCGGATCATGACCTCCAGAGGGTAGTGAGTCGACTTCTGAAGTCCGAGGCACTGGCCCAAATGCTTCAGAGCCCGACTCATCAGTCGATGCCTCTACCTATTCCTCTAAATATTCCTCCTCCGACTCCTTTGAGCTCGAGCCGGGCGCCGGAACCGAGACTGTGGTAGCGTCGGAGCCGATACATTTGTCTTCGGCTCCGTCGGCTCCGATTTCTTCTTTTGAGGAATCTCGGCGCCGGATTTCCCTCGTCGGCTCCGTGGGGGTGAGTGGCATCGGACCCTTGTCCGACCCCCCTCTCCCTCTCGGTGCTTTGGTGCTGGTGAGTTCGGCTCCGACATCGGCCTCGGAGCCATCTCTGTCGGTGCTGAGGGAGGTTCTCAGCTTCTCGGAGCGGGGACCTCTTGATCTGCCTGACAGGGGTGCATTCGAGGTCATGCGGAGTGTGTTGGAACCTGGTTCAACTCCACAGTCGGCTCCGTCCGCCCCTCCCTCTTCGGTGCCTCAGGTGATGTCTACTCTCTCCCTCATCCCTGACCGCAGAGAGCCAACTCTTCAAGAATCCCCTGTGGGGATTTCATCCTCTTCCGAGGCCTCTCCTGATTTGGCAGGGGAGCCCCCTAGGAAGAGAAAGTGTAAGAGGAAACACATAGACTCACCTGAGTCTGTCACCTCTGACACAGATTTAGAGGATTCGAGGGTTCCCCGTTCCTTCTGAAGATGTCTCCTTTGCAGACATTCTAGAGATCCTTAAGCAGAGGGGAAATTGGCCAGCCCTTAACCCTTTGGAGGATGAATCTGTGTATCTTGAGGCGTTTGGCTCTCGCCCTTCCATCTCCTGGGTGTCCCCCCCCCCTTTGACCCCCTCATGCAGGTGGTAGCAAAGAAAGCCTGGACGGCTCCTGACTCAGTGGACCCTACCCCCAGGAGACCTTCTAAGTTTATAACAGCACCCACTGATAAACAATTTCTGACCAAAGGAGTTACTGTGGATGCTATGGTGGTAGCTGCTGCCACCAAGAAGGAACTAGCTGATCCTTCAGTGCCTGTCCATCCCCCTAACAAGGAATCTAGGTCTATGGACAGGTACGGGAAGCGGATGTTTCATCAGCGACCTTTGCAATGCGTTCGCTGAACTACTTGTGCCATTTCACTCGTCTCCAGAGGGATTTGATCAAGGAAGCGAGTGAGATGTTGAAGGATCCTACAGCTGCAGGTTTTCAAGACAAGATGAACACCCAGCTGACTACCCTGAATTCTATAGCTAACTCCTTCATGCGCCTCCTCTCATATGCGGCTGATGGAGCGAGTAGAGCCGCAGGGACAGGTGTAGCCTTACGCCGGCATGCCTGGATGCGACTATGCAATTTCGCGGACCCCTTTAAAACGTCTTTCACTAATTCCCCGTTTGATGGATCATCTCTCTTTGGTCCTCAAGTGAAAGAAACCTTGACTAGGTGTGAGACGGATGGCAAGACTCTATCTGCCGTCGGAGTCCGTTTTTCTACTCCTTCTAGACCTTACCCCAAAGGCCAGAAAAGTGGGAAAATGTGGTTCCATAAACAATCTCAAGGGAATTTGCCTGACGCACAAAGTCGGTTCCCCTCCAGAGGCAGAGGAGGGAACAATAATGATAGACGCCCTAGAGGCAGAGGGGCCCAGAGAACCAGGGCAATCGAGAAACTTTTCCGATAAGCCCTTTCAGCATCCCTGAGGTGTTGCCGACTGTCCACCTTCGGAGGCAGTCGGGGAAGATTGTCACTGTACCCAGAAGCCTGGCTATCCCTAACTCAAGACAAGTGGGTACAGTCCATCATTTCGAAGGCTATTCCATTCCCTTCGCTTGCATTCCAAACCAATCAAAAAATCCCTTCCAGATGTTCCACCGCTCAAAGGGATCTTGCAGCTTTGGAAATTTCAAAGCTGCTTGCAAAAAGAGCAATCCAACCAGTTCCAGCAGACCAGCAAGGATCCGGAATCTACTCCAGGTTCTTTTTAGTTCCAAAGAAAACAGGGGACTGGAGACCAATTTTGGATCTCAGTATCTTGAACAAGTCAGTCAAGAAAACAAGATTTCGGATGGTCACGCTACAGTCCATCCTTCCCCTATTGGGAAAGGAAAACTGGATGTGCTCTATAGACCTTCAGGATGCGTGCTATCATATAAAAATGAACAGACGCTCCAGAAGATTCCTCCGCTTCAGGCTGGGAACCAGTCATTTTCAATTCAGGGCCCTGCCCTTTGGTCTCACCACTGCCCCCCGGGTGTTTACCAAATGCATGGCAGTGGTAGCTTCTCACCTGAGACGTCAAGGATTCCAGGTGTTTCCATATTTGGACGACTGGCTCCTCACAGCTCCCACCAAGCATCTTCTTCTACTGGCCAGGGACTACACCTTTCGCATTTGTCAAAACTTAGGCATTTCAATAAATTGCGAAAAGTCTGTTTTGTCGCCTTGTCATACTATTACCTTCATAGGCAAATCTAGACACAGTCAACATGTCTGTAGACTAACAGATCAGAGAATAGTAGACATACACAAACTGGTCTCGCTCCTCTTCAGCAGCAACAGAGTCAAAGCCAGGTTAGTTCTGAAAGTATTGGGGATTATGGCGGCTGCCATTCCTCTACTTCCATTAGCCAGATTCCACATGAGAATCCTTCAATGGATGCTCTTCACACAATGGTCATACCAGCAACTTCCAATGTCCCACACCATTATGATTACGCAAAAATGCAAGAGTCATCTTCAGTGGTGGATGTCTTCCCCTCAGCTCTTCTTGGGAAGACCCTTTGTTCCTTCCCCTCCGGTTGCTACTCTGACAACGGACGCCTCCCTGATCGGGTGGGGGGGGCATTATCAGGGCAGAACTGTCCAGGGCACATGGCAACCAGACGAATGCCACTTGCACATAAATGTTCTAGAGATGAGAGCAGTGCTTTTAGCGTTGCAAGCCCTTCAAGACTCTCTTCCCGTGGGAACGATAGCAATCCAGACGGACAATATGTCTGTAGTGTGGTATATCAACAAACAAGGCGGAACCAGGTCCTATCCCCTGTGTCGAGAAGCACTCAGACTGTGGCAATGGGCGATTTCTTCTCAGCGGTTTCTGATAGCAACGCACATCCCCGGGAAGTCCAATCAAATCGCGGGCAAGTTGAGCAGAGCTATTCTCATGCCTCACGAGTGGTCTCTGAAAGACTCTGTTGTGAGAGAAATTTTTCTCAAGTGGGGTCAGCCTTGCTGCGATCTTTTTGCTACTCCCCAAAACAGCAAGTGCAAAGATTATGTCACCCTATTCCCATTACCAGGCCAGCCCAGCAGAGACGCTCTAGTCCAAGTTTGCCCCCGGGGACTTCTGTATGCATTTCCTCCCTTCCCACTAATCTCTCAAGTGATACAGAAAGCTATCGCTCAGAAGGCCTCATTGATCCTCATTGCTCCTTACTGGCCTCAACAAGTTTGGTTCCCCTTTCTGCATCAATCTCTGTTGGAGCAACCTTGGCATCTGGACCTAGTTCCAGATCTTTTGATCCATCAGTCGGGTCAGTTGCATCGCTCCCTCCCCTCTCTGAACCTCACTGCTTGGTTCCTCCAGTTCCAACCTTAGCCAGGCTTCCTCAAATATCTCACTCTGTTCGAGATATTTTAATAGCTTCCCATAAATCTTCCACTGAAAGATTTATCTGAGTAAATGGAAACGTTTCCTATTGGGCTCAAGGAAGGGACTTGGATCCTTTCACTGCTCCCATCCATATGGTTCTTGATTTTCTAGCTGAACTCTTTCATGCAGGTTCATCTCCTTCTACTCTTAAAGTTCAATTGGCAGCTATATCTAACTTTCATGTGGGCATTTCAGAGTCTGCCATAATGTCCCACAAGCTTTGCAAAGCCTTTTTGAAGGGAGTTTTTCTACTCAGACCTCCTATAAGAAATCCTCCTCCTCCTTGGGACCTTAATTTAGTTCTCAGTTCTTTGATTCTCCCCCCTTTCGAACCTGCAGCTTCCTGTTCTTTAAATTTGCTATAATGGAAGACTCTCTTTCTGGTAGCTATTACTTCAGCTAGAAGAGTTTCAGAACTTCAGGCACTCAGCTGTCGACCACCATATCTGTTGTTCCACAAAGACAGGGTATCCTTACGAACCAACCCATCCTTTTTACCTAAGGTAGCCTCTGCTTCTAACCTAAATCAAAGCATTGACCTTCCTGTGTTCTTTCCAGAATATTCTAATAGGTCTGAACAAAAATTACATTGACTTGATGTTCATCGTCAGTTAAGGTACTATTTGGATAGAACCAAACAATTCAGAAAATCTGACCAGCTGTTTGTCTCTTATGCAGAAGGCAGAAAGGGACTTGCTGTTTCCAAGGTATCATTATCTAGATGGCTGACATCTCTAATTTCCATTGTCTATGAAATAAGACACCAAAAGCTGCCTAACAAACCTAAAGCCCATTCCACCAGAGCTTTGGCTACTTCTATAGCCTTCCAAGACAGACTGCCTATTGACACCATTTGTGCAGCGGCTACTTGGGCTACTCCTCACACTTTCATTTCACATTATAAGTTGGATTTAGCTTCTAGGCATAGAGCTAACTTTGGTTCCACTGTTCTCAAGAGTCTGTTCCGTTAGGCCATCCGGGACAAAGGTGCTAGGGACGCGGTCCCATCCAGCAAGAATGAAGGCGAGATAGACAACTTAACATATAGAAGTTATGTTCTTACCATAACGTTCCATGTTAGTTGTCTTCTTCTCGCCTTCTTCTTCGCCCCACCCTCCTTCCCCTGGCCTGGACAGACCTAGAGGAGTTTGATTGTGACCTCTCTTTCTACCACCTCTTTATAGGTATATGCTCCTGTGCATATTTCCTAGATCAGGTTTAGGTCACCTTTCTCTTCCCTTTGGTATAGAGGTGGACTCCTTTCCAGTTTTTTCCCTGGTTATATTTTTAGCTGGGCCTAGCTCACAAACGAGATCTGAGGTAATTCACGCCTAGCATTGTGGGATATAAGGGGCCTCGAGCGGTGGAACCAACTCTCGAGCTTTAGAGTGGAGCCGAGGTCGGCTCCGAACCCATCCAGCAAGAAAGAAGGCGAGAAGAAGACAACTAACATGGAACGTTATGGTAAGAACATAACTTCTATTTATTACCTCTCTGTACTCCTCCCTCATTAGGCCAATAATTGAGTACAGTCCCCATTTGGTATGTACCTCTCCAAACAAACACCTGCAACAACTGGAAAGGCCACAGAAATACCTCACAAAGAGAATCCATGGCCTCCAACACCTGTCCTATGTGGACAGACTCAAATCACTATTACTCTACTCTGTATCATACAAATTGCTCAGAGATGATCTGTGTCTCACCTATAAGACAATCTCAGACCCTACTCTACTGGAGATGCTCCATATCAGTAAGTCTGACTCCTCACGTAGTACCTGATCGAAAAGCTTAAATCTAATATGTAACATTAACAAAACCTGAAGGAGAGACAGGTTTGTCTTCCAAAGGCTATCCCGTCTTTGGAATAGACTCCCCAAACATGTCAAACAAAGTACATCGCTATCTCTCTTCAAGTGCAACCTTGATGAGTGGATGGGTAACCACAAATTTGTCCCAGGGGTTCCACCTTTGTCCCTCACTTGACAGGGGTGACGGGTGCTGATTGAGGTTTCTGTTTTGGGGATAAACTCTTGGCTAGGCTTGTAAGGGCCGCAGAGCCTTTAACCTAGTAATCTCCTATGATCCTAAATAGGTGTTTTTGACTCTGCTGTCAGCAATCAGTTGTCAGTATTCTGCTCCAGGACTCCATGCAAGATGGGCTTGGAAGAAAGATGCATTTTCTTTTCCTTGGATACGAATGTTCCTGTATGTTTATCCACCCTTTCCACTAATATCCAGGGTCATTCTTAAGATTCAGAAGGACTCCCCAAAGATCATTATGGTGATCCTTCTGGCCCACACACTAGTGTTTTTCTCTTAATTTTAGAAATGGCCAGGGACAGTTGCCACAGTTTTCTTCACTGACTGGATTTAATCACACAAGACCAGGGTGTTTCATACAACTGACTGCCTGGGTGATAGAATTTTAATAGCTTTTAGGCACCTTTTTTTTCTGAGGATATGAAACAGGTAATGAATGGAGACAAGAAAGCCTACTACTAGAAAATCATATACTAGTAAATGGAATGAGTGAAACACCAAAAAAGAAGAACCAAACAGGCACACAGCTGTATTTCTGAGTTCTGATGAAGTCGTAGTTGTAAATGACTAAAGTGGTTAACTAGACTGTGTATAGTTTTTTTTTCTTTCTCTTTTCATTTTTTAATGATGTGGTGTATGTATTTTAAACGTAGTAGTACAATTGTGCACCATTTTTGTCTTTTTTTTTTTATTTGTTTATAAACTCCTGTAGGTATTTAATGTTTTTATTGTGTTATTAAATGAGAAAGGTTTTCTAGTTGGTGGCAGAAAAGAATATGCACCCATTCAGGTTTTCTGTGGTTTTACAGTATTTGTGAGAGTTACTATCATATGGCCTGTCTCACTCTTCAATCAAGGTTCATTTATCAGCCACTACAGTATATTTGCTCAGTGGAATCTACCCCTGTTTCAGTGCAATCTTATGTGAAATGTTTTTGAAAGGGGTGTTGAATAAGATGCCACATAGAAAACAGGTGGCATTTCCTTGTGATTTAAATTTTGTGTTAAAAGAACTCTAACTTCAGGTTTTAACATGGAAAAGTCTTATCGTTTATGCAGATGTCAGAGCAATTAGTATCTACATTACAAGCTCTCATGGTGGGTCAGCCTTATCTCATTCTCCACAAAGATAGGGTTTTCTTAAGACCTAGTCTTTCATTTATGTCTAAAGTGATTTCCAAGTTTACCTTACGCCAAGCTTTCCACGGTCTTCTTTTCAGGACATAAAAATGATAGAGAAAGGATATACTCCATACTTGGATGAACACAGACCACACTCTTGCCAAAACAAAATCTTTCAGAGCTTCTGATCAGTTGTTATTTTCTTGTGAAGGTAAGAAAAAGGGACAGCCTGTGTCAAACCAGACCATTTCAAAATGGTAGTCTCATGTGATTACTTTTTGTTATACCCACTACAACAAAACAGCTGCAGGCAGGGTCAAGGCACACACTACCAGCGCCTTGGCTTTATCTGTGGCTTTGAAAAGGGCTGGATTCTAGAAATATTCTAAAAGCAAAAACTTGGTCCACAGTGACCACTTTTACAAAGCACTATATACTAAATTTCTTCTACAGGTCTAGGACAGGCTTTGCAAGGACCATTCCCCAGGGGCTGCTGGACACAAATTCTTCCTTTACCAAGTCATGTTAAGCTATAGTAATTTACCCATACAGTTTAGGGTACTGCAGCAGTGATCCTTGTGAAGAACATAGTCCACTCGGGGCTTTAGCCTCACTCTCTCTGTTAGCATGAAACCTCTGAAGGGCTTGCTACCCAAATCTGACTTTTAGTCCGCTCATCTCAAGCTGACTAACAGTTTGTTTGAGTGGAAGATGCCATGAAAGCTTTGGAAGCTGATGGGCTGTTATATCCTTAGCAGGATATAAACCATATGCTTTAGGCTACTGCAGCAGTAATCATTCGAATATCTGCTGTTATGGTAAGTTTACTCTGCTGTACTTTTTAAGGTCTTTAACAACATCATCATTTTGAAGTGGGATATGGTCTATGCTATAAGCTGGGGGAGGGGTTGTCTACCATCAGTGACAATACTGCACTTTTTTTCTTTTGCACTTTTTTTCTTTTGCATTTACTTGAGTCCATTACTTGTACACCAGGTATTTACAAGTGTAAGACGGTGTTGGAGGGGCTAAGTATTATGAATGACACTCTGTTTACAGTCATCTGCAAGCTTGGTGAGCCAGAGATTTTGTTTCATGATCTGGAGATGTGAAACTTAGATTGAATAATAAATTCTTCCTTATGGCCTCCATATTTCTCCATGTTTCTGTCATATTGTCGTACTGTAAGTGATGGTTCTCAACTCACCAAAGCTTTGCTTGCTACCATAGCATTCCTCACCTGTGCTCACTCCCCTTCCATAGTACTTTTGCTCGCTACTTCAGTTACTGTCTCCTGCCTCGTATCATACTACCAAGTTAGTATACCCTGTGGCGGCCATCTGTTACTTATACAACTGATCCATCTAGTAAGGAATCCATACTGCATCTGTCACTAATAACCCACTGTGTGTTATATAACCAGTAGGTGCCTTTTCTCACAAGTTACTAGTCTGTCTCACATTTTCACATGGAACACATCTACATGGTAGTAGGTGTCCATGCTACTGTGTAGAGCTGCCCCCCCCCCCCCACACACACACACACACAAAATATAGTTTGCTTTTAGATTACATCCAATATAATTTACCTTTTGTAGTATTTTTTAACATTTTTGCTTTTTTGTTGCTGTTTTAACAGGATTGTTAATGTATTGTGGCTTGGGGCACAGTGTGGACTTTACATTTACTTCTTCAAATTAGGTTTAGAGCTTTAACATGTTCAGCTCTGCTTTGACCTTTTGAACTGCAGTAAATTTGCTGTCTGAAACTTTAGTGACATTTTGGGTGCAAATAAATTGAACAGAGAAGAAACAAACAATCAAGAGTGATTTTTAAGAATTCTGAACCACGAGTGTTGTACACTGAACATGGTGTACAAGTACCAGCCATGCCCTGATTGAGCACAACCTTCATCAGCAGTATATTGAAACTCTATTTTGTTTATTATTGTTTGTAAGGAGAGGCTGGTGGCCCCCATAATATCGTCATAGTTAAGTGGAAGGGGATTTAGGAGGTTCCAGCCCCCTTTACAAATAGAATTATTGAAAATGCAGTTTGCATAAATTTGATATTAAAGTCTAAGTAACTGGTAAATACTGTTAAATATTACATTTGCTGTACCCATACTCTTGCATGATATTTACACAAAACAGTAAATTAATTGCCATTGCCACCGCCTTGTCCCACCACTCTGTTACCTTCTGCCAAGTGGTAAGCTAGTCAGTGGACAACAGTTTGCTATTAGCACAATTTTTTTTATTTATCTTTAAGGTAGCATGGCTCAGCATTCTTAGCAGATACCAACAAGAGGGTCTATATTAGATGAACGAAAGTTCATCTTACCGAACGCTCACATGAGCAAAAATTGCAGAACTGGAAATCGCAATTGTGAGATTGCGGTACAGTGAAGATGGGAATATTTGCTCTTTCCTCACTGTAGTGCGATCTCAAAGTAGGAATATATATTTAGCAGGGGGTGTGGGGGGCGCAGCCCCCCACAATTGCAGTTTTGAGTTCCTGGATTTTCGCTCATGTGAGCGTTTGCTAAGATGAACTTTCATTCATCTAATATAGACCCCAACAAGAGTACAGCTTACTTTAAACAGAAATATTGTAAGCCTAGTTGTTGTCGACTTTCTTTTCTGGACGTAGTGGTATTAGAGCTTTTGTAAGATAAATTTGTCTTTTGCACACTTCAGAAAGGTTTGGGATTTTAAATATTTAAGTATTTGCTTGACAGGGTACACAACATCTGCTAGGAAGAGAACGGTCAAATCTATCATCATCAGAGTATACAGATGGAGGCTATTGCTTCTGACCAGCAACAAACAGATGACCCTTTCCAGTCTTTGAAACTTGCATCTCATGATGTCCTAGAAAGAGCCCTACAGAATGGAAGATCTACATGTCACAGGTGTAATGGTTCAAGAATGTTTTACTGTTACACATGCCATGCTTTACTGAAAAGTCTGCCACATGAAGAGATTCCAGAGATAAAGGTTAGTAAATATATGATGACTTTAAATGTTTTCAAGTAGTGGGTAGTGGAAAGATTTAAGGTGTGAAAGTAAACAGAGTTACTGATGTATTATGATTTCATGTTGGAAGCAATTAAATAATTTATTTTAACATTTTAAATTCATATATAATGATACATACTGTTGTGCATATTGAACTATCTTGTTCATCTACACAATTTTGCTTCCTTCACTGTAACCCCAAATTTCTAATTTCTTTGTTCCAAGGTTGTGTGTTTATATTCTGTAAATATTAATTGCACTGCACTTGAGCACAATGTTACGAATTGTAATGATCATTTTTGCAAGAAGGGTCAGCAGGTAGAAGGGGCTTGAGTCATTTTTACATATATTCAATGACTTCCTCGGAAGTGTAGCTTGACCCCCTAATCTAAATTTATTTGCTTCCAGAGTTTTGTATAATTTGGGTACCTTCTGAAATATTGTCAGGTTTCTGAGGCTGGAGGTGCTGTTGAGAAATGAGTACTGAATGTGTTGGATGTAGGGCTTCTAGGACTTATTTCTTGCTACCAAGTTTTGGTTGGCTGTTCAATTTGCAGTCTGCCAGCCCAGCCAGTAAGGGAGTTACCGCTGAGTAATACTGCCCCCCTGGAACTCTCCACTTATTTTTAGCTGCATAAAGAACTTGAAGCTTCAATGACCTTGACTGCTTAGCTTACATTTGTTTTAGTTCTGTATGGTGTTTTGTTCCTACTTTTAAGCATGTCTATAGTGTCATCGGTGTTTAAGGTACATATAGGTATGGAGTTTAATTACTTTTTGAATAGCTGTCATATTTAGCTGACTTCATGGCTTGGAATACACATTCCTGACTGACAACAGATTACTAGGTTGAGTAGCAGTTCTGGTACTGGAGGAGTGAGCAGTCAGCACCAGCTTATCCATCTTAGGGAGGAGAGAGACAGCCCTCTTTGCTGTAGTACAAGCACCCAACAGAGAATCGGTGCTCTTGCAAGGCAGCACAAAGGCCAGGAATAGGCATCTGCCAGACAACAAGTCCATAAGCTGTAGATAGTTATGGGGTTGACACATCCACAGAAGCAAACCAGAGTCATTTGCCACTTTTGTGGGAGACCTGCTTGCCCATACTGCCACTGGCCAACAAGAGTTGAGGTAAGGGAGGGAAGAAACACTGGTTTGCTGAGGACTAGGTACCACTAGAGCTAAACTGTGTAGTCTTCAATTTGGAGACATTTAGATGCTGTCCTGCTTTCAGTTGTCAGATCATCTGTAGGCAGCCTCTCATCTCAGAGATCACCCAAACCCTTGGATGGAGAGGACTGGGGGGGAGGCTGCATTTGTCAGGTTAGTTGTCAGAATGGCCTGGTGGCCAAAACAAAAAAAAAAAGATTGGGCAGGTGCATCTTGATACCCCTTTAGTTGAATCCTTTTCTGCTTAGACATTACAGCTTCCCAGAAAATGTCTAATTCTTACCCTTCTGTTGATCAGATAGTTCAGAGTAGGGTTGTTAGTGTTGCAGTAGTTTTCATAGGCTTTATAGATTATTCCTTCATCTTGGAATTTCTAGAATGAGAGGTAAAATTATGAGATATAGTTTTTTTCTACCACTGCATCATATTTCTGGAGCTCTGCAACATGTAGAGTTATAAACAGCTTAGACATCCAGGAATTCAAATTTGGACCTACACTATCTTTTCTAAGTGGGAGTTTTCAAATGTTTTGAACAAATTCCCTGAATATATTTAACATTGCTTTTGTTGTACCTGCATCTTATTATGTCATTGTTCATGGCTCTTTGTATGATGACCTTTAAACCTCTATACCGCAAGCCCTGCAAACATTATTGTATTGCTATAGTTATTTAACAGCCCTTACCTATGTTTTTGTGTTTCTGCTCTATTTTACTTGCTGATTTTTCCTGTTTTTTTGCTGCTGACTAATTTATATCCTTGGTGTAGCTTCCCTTCTACAGCCCAGGTCATGGCAGAGATCAGCCATTGCATCGTTCTGCTTATCCAGTGACTAGTTTAGTGACTTGTTTAATGATCTCTTTTTTACTGCAAAGGGGTGATTTTTCTGACATATTTGTGTTTGTTAAAATAGTGAGGAGAAGTAGAGTGTTTTTCTATATGACAGGTGTACATGCATTACAGATCCACTGTGGTGCTCCTCCGTAGAGGGGAATATTTTTTCCTGAATACTGAAATACTTGAAAGCTGGTATTGTAGCATTTTGTTTTGCATAAAATAAACCTGCATTGACTGAGGGAACTTCCTAAGTTCTAGTGGGCACTAAGTTACTTACATGTCCAGCCATAATAATTTGTATTGGTCTTCCTGTGTATATTACCCATCATTGTAGTGGTGGTGTTAAACAGCTGCTTCTGTAGATGTAATCCATATATTCACACACAACTGCTTATTTTGTGTTTAATCCTGCTTTTTATTGAAACTGTAATGTGGGCAGCGTCTCATATAAACAGCCCATTACCATTCAGTGTTGTTCAGTTCTCTGTGGTTTTGTTGTCCTTATCATTATGTCTTTGCACAGCATATGGATGTATAATAGGCATTTTGATGTGTAGATGTTCCTTGAGCATCTTAATAGATGAATGACAGCTTATGTGGCTTTGACATGAAGGATGAGTCGGGTATAAGCATGAAATGTAATTTACACACAGATGCATCTCATTTCAGCTTTGGGGCTCACAGTTAAGCCAGTGTGTGCAGCACTAAGTATAATTATTTCAAACATTTTTCATAATAGTGGCAAAGGTCTTTGTCAAACATAAGCTACCTTTTAATCAGAGAAATGATAAATCCGTTCTGTGGACAGGAGAGTTGTGGTTTTCAGCCTTGTTGCCATTTCTGTATCATGTAACAGCTGAAGAAGCAGATTAGTTTAAATGCAAAAATGAAACTAATCACATTTTGATTAAATTCGGTCTGATGAATCTGTCAAGGAAAATGGGGTTATGAATCTAAGGAGTTGTAGAGTGAGTTTACACAGGTATGGTTAGGACTTTCAAAGACGCTATTCATCGAACACCAGGTCAGGTTCAGTTGACCAAACAGAACTTTCAGATACATTTTAATTTTCATAACTCCTCCGCAAAAGGAGAAACCCCCCCATACCTCACCACAGAACAAAAGTTTGCAAAAACTCCATTTGCTCATCTTGCCTTTACTTTACAGTCTTCAGGGAACCTTTCATTTATGAACTTAAATATTGTTTTGCATTCAGCTCTTCTACTGTTTCACATAAATGGCAGTGTTTGTAAGCTGCTAGAGAGGGTGCTGCATAGATGATAGCCAAAGGATTTTATCCTGGCTTGGATAAGGTAAGGACAAGGATAGAAGAAGGAGGGTGCAACTCCACCCCTAAATTAAGGAGCAACTGACACCATTGGTGTCACTTTTCACATTTTACATTCTGACAGCTTCCTTTTTAGCATATTTCTTTCTTTCTTTTTTTTTTTGTTATTTTTAATAAACATACATGTACATGTAGACCTTAACTTAATTAATGTTATCTGGGCTGTTCAGTTTTGTAGAACATAGGGATATCAGAAGTATTCAGACTTCCTCTATATATGCACCTGTATCTCCAAAATAGTATAATGTATTCTCATGAATTTTTGGGGGGGATAATTGCCTAAAACATTCTAGAGTGTACTCCTACCTTCAAAGGCAAAAGAGCAGCTGTGTCTTGAATTACAATAAAAAAAAAAATTATATGCTACAGTATATAAAAAGTAATTTTTGTACAGAAATACTTATTCTTTTTAAGCTTGAAATCACAGCAACACTACATGATATATATTTGATAGCTTTTATTTGTGTTACCCTGCAGGTAGCTACATTTTAGTCATTTCCTGGGATTCAAAAAGGCTTAAAATGATGCAGAAGCCTTAACCCTGAATGGTTTGAGATCATGGTGAGCCTTTCTGATTCAGAGACTGCCTTCCAGCTGTAGTTTTCCCTTGATGTTAGCCATAGTGAGGTGACTAGTCTTGCTGGGGAAGTCGCATGCTAATCTGGCAGTCTAGGTGAAAGAATAGTTGTGTAAAATCATACCATAACCGTAGATGTCCTTATCTTCTATATTCTGCACTATTCATAACACAAGGGGGAGTCTGCCACTAGCTGACTCGTACATCCAGCCAGTATACAAAAGTCTATTGCTGCTGTGAGGCACGTGCAATGCTGCACAACAGCAAATGTACATCGGCCATAAAGAGACATCTGGTATAAAGCAGATGTCAGCATGTACCATCCTCAGAACTGAATGCTGCAAAAAGCACCATCTTGATCTTAGGTAAGGAAAACATGCCACCAGAAGCCAGATAAGCATCAGGGGGAAGGCGGGGGGAGGCAATACTACAGCATATAGAAGTGAAGGACATCTGTGGTTATGATAAGATTTTACACAACTATTCTATGTCCTTCTATTCATATGCTGCAGTATTCATAACATGAGGGAGAGTACCAAAGCTCATGCAGAGGAAGAATCGGGTGGAGGAGCAGAGGCATTCTCCACAAAGCCATGCAAAATAGCTCTGGCAAAACCAGCTCTGGACCTGGAAATGACATCTAATTTATAATGTTTAGTGAAGGTATGAACAGAAGACCAGGTAGCTGCCTCTAGGATAGAGTAAGTGTCCGACCCTTTAAAGAAAGCTCCAGAGGAAGCCACTGCCCTAGTGGAATGTGCCCTAACAGGAGAGGAGAGATTTTTTCCATTGGCTATATAACAGAAAGAAATAGCTTTTGAAATCCAAGAGGAGATAGTCTGCTTGGAAACAGGTTGACCCAGGGCCCTTGGGTGATAGGAAAAAAACAGGCATTCAGACTTGATTGGTTTTGTTTTTTTTATATAGTTTCTGGTTTGCCTATGCACATCAAAGGTGTGAAGAATCCTATCACTGGAGGATTGAGAAGAAGTGAAAAAGGTTTGAAGGTTGATAAACTGATTGAGAGGTAACTCATTAACTACCTTAGGTATAAAGGATGGATTAGTGCAGAAGGAGACCCTGACATTGTCGAAAAAAGGCACTGTGGAGATGAACAAGGTTTTATCCCATATATGCAAGCTTTGTTGAAATAGTTGCAGGTCATCAGTGACAAAACATTTAGGAGTCTTTACCATCTTCCCCCAGGCTGATTATATATTGCCCCCCTTGAATGAAACCAGAAGTTAAGGAAGTTGTTGGAAGTCGATTAATCTTTTGTTCATATTGCGATGTGTTTCTTGATGATGGTAAAATGATGCTCAAAACTAGGCTCATACATGCTCCATCACATCTTTGTTCTTGTAGTCTAGGGAGGCATGCTTCAAGTTGTTTACTCCAACATATACTATGACTGTATCGTATATGTACTTGTGGGTCCAGGGAGGCATGCCTCAAGTTGTTTACTCCAATGTGTACTATGACTGCAATGCCACTGGAGCAATGGTTAAGGTCTTTGCCTCCCAAGCACCAGGTACAAGGTTTGATCCTCACCTCTGGGAAGAGTTCATTGGTTAAAGGGATATTATTTAAGCTACAAAGTTCACCCCAGGGATCACTCCAATGGCTGTACTTGATAGAGGTACTGGGACCTAACGTTGGGCGGCACGGGTGCCAGGGCACTACTATGGGCTAGCCTTGTAAAGGCTCCATGGCCATTAGCATAGTACACACCTATGAACCTATGACTGTGTCATATGTGCACTTGTGGTTCAGGCACTAACCATGACCCTGTCCCTGCTCATCCCGGTGAGGTCTGAATAAATGCATTTCACTGTGGAATGATTTTTATGAGTAGGATGTTGTATTGTGTGGAGGTTTGCCTTATGGGCTGTTGATTTGCATCGCTGAGAATCTTGGACGCGTGTTTCATGGTGGATGCTGTCTAAGTTTACTGTGAGGTTGCTGAGGATGTTGTTTTTTTAGGTTACATTTAGGATGCCTTTGTGGTTTGGGTAGGCTACTCTTAAGAGCTTCAGCATATGTAAGTCTGTGTGTTTGGTCCATATTTTGTGCGGTATTCTGTGGTACTGACGGTCTGTTGTGCTATTTGTAGTGGCTTTATATGAGAACTTTCCCTCCAATAACATTACATAAGTACATCTCTCACATATGGTGTCAGTTTAAGTGCTAGATGGTTCTTTAACATCAAACAATTTCTGCATTATCTCAGGATTCCTCTTTTAACCATGATGGCTACAGAGACAGTTGAGAAGTACAAGTCCATGGTTCTAGGTGCTTACTAATGTGGGCTGAAATTGGAAGTAGTGCTTATGAAGTTTGGAGTTGTTAACTGGAGGTGCTATTTGTCTAGTAGAGGAGGTTGTGCTGGTCTCAACAGAGCTTCACTCTGAGATAGGAATCTGTGATCCTCTGACCCTTCTCTCGTCAGAATCAAAACAATAGTAATAATCCTTAGCTGCTTCCTGAGTAGTAATTGTAGTAGTAGTAACCCAGGTGTTGATGGGTTAAGTACACTTGCAAGTCTTCCCTTGGTAGATACTCTGGATGAAATTTACAACATCTAGAGACATCAGAAAGACAAGTTGCACAAAGGCCATGAAGATGTTCTCACCAAAACTACTACCAGACCACTCAGTGAAGTCCCTTACACACTGCCCAATCAGAGACCAACAGGAAATCAATGCCCCTGTACGCCTTCTCTCACCAGGAGTAAAGGTGTAGTATTAATCCCAAGCTTGGTCCTAAGAAGCAATTTTCAGGCTTTCCAGTGATTGGTAATCATTAGAAAGTTCAGGAAATAATGTCTCGGTGCTCCTCCTCTTACCAGCAGCAAAACAGAAGCACTGATCCCAAGCCGATTTCCTGAGAAGCATTTCCAGACTCTCCAGTGATTAGTTCTCTAATCCCAGATTTTAAAAGTAAGATGGGAAAAGGGGTTAATACTCAGAATACTGCAGTCTGCACTGAGTAAGTGCAGTATGAAACAGAGGCTAACTCGAGCTTTAACAGTCTAAGGGTATGGCCTTCTCAGTTTGGTATGTTGTTGCCTATTAAAATGAGGTGAGGAGATGTGACTGGGAGGAGCTCCCAGGGCTGAATATATAGTATGAATGGGCAGCTCCGAAGCGACCATGTCTAAAAGCACAAAAAGGGCAGTGCAGGTGGGTGAGAAACAAAACTGATTTAAATGAGTGCAGTAGTGTAGATCTGTTTCCCTGGATGCAGAATGGAGTCCAAATGCTTTGTTTGGTTTTAGCTTGTGCACATGAACTTCAGTTTAGGGTAAGATAAGTATGGCTGACTGCTTGCGCCGTATATGTCTGTATTTTACATATATATAGGTGTGTGTATATAGACTAATATATATATATATATATATATATATATATATATATATATATATATATGGTACTTGCGTATTAGCGCAACCAAATTTTCGCGGTTGCGGTAATATGAATGCTGGCATGAAAACGACTGTGGTAATTAGTGCTACTTGTTATTTTACATCTTTACTTACAACAAATAGGTTTAGCTTACATTCAGGAAGATAAAACAATGTGTGAAAGTCTTCTTCCTGTTTTGCGTGCTTTACACACTCACAGTTTAATTTCCTGGGCTGCTGTGTATGTTACTGTCGAAAGGAGTGCTTTTCTCTTATCAAGGTGGAATGCTGAAAAGAAAAACACGGGGAGACCTGGAGAAATGCTTTTTGGTAGACTATTTATAAAAAATTTACAAACAGACTTGAAAGGAGGAAAACTTTTTTTTTTTAAGAATAGAAGCTTGCAATAACAGTAAAAGATTTGCCAAACTGATGATATTGCATTATGCTAACATGTAGGGTAGTTTGGTATGTGAGAAGTTGACAGTGGTGCTTTGGCTACTTGTAATTGTGATAGTGCTATCCTCGGATAAATGGAGATTGTGTTTCAATGATTACTGCTAAAAAAGATGTGGATTTCTCATTTGCTGTTGTACTGTTTCTGTGTGTATCGAGAGAAAGTTGTCAGCAATTGTAGTCGCATCTTCCTGAATGTAAGCCAAACTTATCTGTTGTAAGTAAAGACGTAAAGTAACAAGGTGCGCTAATTCCCATACTCGTTTTCAGGCCAGCATGCGGTTAAACATTACTTTTTCCATGTTTAATCGATAATCCTGCCTCAAAAAAGTTTCGGTGTGAAAGAAAACGGTTAATGTGACATTTTCAAGTCAGTATTGGTAAAATATACACATCTGGAAGCAACCAGTATTATCGCGAAAATCTGGTTGCGATAATACGCAAGTACTATATATATATATATATATATATATATATATATAATGTGTGTGTGTATATATACATATATATATATATATTAAGGGAAATAGAAGCTGGAAATGGCTAAAGCTCTTGCCATTCATGCTTATCTTGTCAGAACTGCAGAAATTGCCCACACCATCTCACTTGGTTTAATGACTACAAACTGCAGATAACTCACACAGCTGGCTAATACTGACTTAAGTCTGAAAAGTGACTAAAGCACAATTAAATGCAGCAACACAGACTGATCTACTTGACAGCAGAGAAAAAAAATGCAAACCTTTAAAACCAATTCAGTTTATAGCTGATTCAAAGAAGAAAGAGTAAAAATGCAAAAAAAAAAAAAAAAAACAAAACAGGAAAACCTACTTAGGATTGATTTAAATGAATATTTATACTCTAGGTATGCTAGGGGCAGTAGGCAGAACCAATTTAAACATCTTCAGTAAGCATTACACTATGCTTATTTTGTCCAGCAGTAGTACAGGTATGGCAGTGCTGTTCTGCATGGGATTTCTTCACTCCCTTCTGTCCTGGTTTATGTTGGCACTGCTTGTCAGTCAGCTTTAATTATTAATTACTACCCAGAAGACTGTACTGTATTTAGACCAATGGCTAGAGAGCAAGAAGTCGTTTGAGCAATGAGATATTTCTTACCCAGCTTCTCTATGCTGGCCTTCCTTGCCATTTCCCTTTGAACCTTTCTTCTGTTTATGTGACAAGGGTAAAAAATGGCACACTAAAAGTGTCTATTATTTGCATATTGTAAATTCAGTTTTTGCATAAACTTTCTCTTTCAGAAGAATTAAACTTTGTGCCTTTTCTGAAGGTCCTCATTTGCATTGGAAGTATTTGAAACCCACCTCTTCCACTAAGTGTGAAGAACAGGCTGGCACTGGAGAGGTTTTAATTCCACCAGTGCCAGCCAGTATACCATCTGGATGTGTGATAGACAAGGGTGACAGTCCTGTGATCCAATCCATTGTGTCAAATAATACTGATGGTTACTAGAAGGATGGTTTCTCGAGTCACACGGTTGCTACCCAATTGGTTAAACTGAAAAAAAAAGGGAAAAGTGTACAGAAATCTGATTTGTTAATCAATTCACCAAATGCACTCTGTCTGCATGAGCATAAAGGGAGTATACAGTGAAGTCCTGAGTATGGGCTTCCAACATCCACCCCAGACTAGGAGTATACATTGACCACTTATAGATATAGATATATATATATATATATATATATATATATATATATATATATATATATAAGGCAGAATATTTAAATCTAACTAAAAGAAAATCCAGATGGCCAGTATGGCACCCCTGTGAGTTTAGATGCATCTCATCAGCGAGTTCTACATATATACAAACTTAAGAAATCTCTCCACCAAATTACCCAAAGACTGCAATAAGTATATGCACTTCAGTGCGGGTGCTGCCAAAAGTGAAAAAGAGAGTGAATAACCAGAAAAAGGAACAGAAGAGAATAATAGATGGTTGCATCCTGATAAGGTTGTTTTCAGCTTATTCCGGTGTGAAATTAGAAATTGAGACAAAAGCGCCATTGAAACTGCCAGTTTGAGTAAAGTTCCGTCACTGGCTAATAATTACATTGAACCACGTAAATGCAGAGACCAAGTGCGCAATGATTACCAAGAATTTCAAAACTAAAGCACTTGTTAGGGCAACCACCAAACGTTAGAGCCAAAGGTGTCAACCAAAAGTTTTATTACTCTAAAATAAGACCGTCCAAAAACGATCCTCTCATCAAAAGTAATCCACACATAAACGCGTTAACTTTTTCACCTCGTTTTCGTCCACATTTGAACTTCATCAGATGTATGCAAACCCCTCAACCATCATATCTTTAATTACTGTGTTCAGTTAAAACTAATCAATCCCACTTTTTATAGTAAATTAATTAAAACCAATTATGATATTTAAAAACACATTTCTTAAATATTTAAATATAAAAAAATCCTCAAAATATAATTAAAAGTGCACATAATGTGTACATAAATTATACAAACCAAACTGTTGTTACAAACACTTTTACATATAAATGTAAATATCAAAAATTAAAACAATAGTTTTAGTGTGTGTATATACATAAATACATATGTGCAAATTCACAACAGGGAGCTCCCTCTGGTGACCACACTAGCAAATTACAACTTTGCTGCTCAAAGCTTCAATACTGGGGCTAGGGAGACTGCGTCATTAAGACCAGGTGGTTTTGTGGCTTCTGATACTATTCGCCAATTGAGTTCTCTGTACACTAACCTAGTCTCCCATGGCCCCCTCTCTGCTCTTTTGGTATTACTTCCAAAACAAAAAATTGGAAAGTAGTTACACGACAAGTCTTGTAGTGCCTGTATAATGCATTGTTATCATTCTTGTTTGTAATATCATAAATATGTTCATATAGTCTCATTTTAAGTTTCCTCTCCATTTTCCCAATATAGAATGAAGTACATTCATCACACAATGCTAGATAAACAACCCCACAAGTATTACAGTTGGCAAAACCTGTGCTGTTTATGGTCCTATTTCTACATTCCATATATACACTATTGCCCATCCTAACAAAAGGGCACTGTGGGCACCCTACACACTTGTATGTCCCTCTCTTTCTGTTATGTGTCCCAAACTTCCTGTTATTGTTTTCCAAGATATTCTTTATGTTGATATCCCTTCTATAAATGAATTTCAGTGGCTTATTGAAAATACCTTCAAGGTCTGAAATTTCCTTAAATTTATTCCATTCATTCTCCATGATGCATCTGATGACCCCTGCACCCCCCGAGTAATCCATAATATATGCTTCCTCAAAATTGTTTTTACTAGCGTCTGTGCCAGTAGCCACCCTATCTAAAGCTTCGGGAAGTAAACATTCTTCCCCTAGTATGGGTGCAGATCTTGTTTTTCTGGCTTCAACTACTTCCTGTTTAACCTCATGTGATAAGTTGTTGGGATAACCTCTTTCTCTGAACATCTTAATTAATAAAGCACATTCATCTATAAAGTCTGCCTCCTTAGAGGTCATCCGACTAATTCTTACAAACTGCCCTTTCACCAGACTCCTTTTCTGGTGAAAAGGGTGACCACTAGTGTAGTAGGTGTTTGAATGGGTGTCCTTCCTGTATACCTTTCATGAAAAACTAGCATTGTCCTTACTGATAGATATATCTAAATAATTCATATGATTGTGATTTGTGTTGTAAGTAAACCTTAGAAAACAGGACGCACCTGCTAGGTAATACAAAAACTCTAAAAATTTGTCCTCAGTATCCTTTCAAAAGAGGCAGATGTCATCTAGGTATCGTTTGTAAAGAGACCAACACTTTGTGTACTCGGTCTTAAGTACATATTTCTTCTCCCACCAAGAAAGGATAATATTACCGTAGGTAGGGGCACACCTTGCCCCAATTGCTACTCCTTTTAGCTGCTGATAAAACTCTGCTTCATAAAATATGTAGTTATTTTTTAAAACGACATCCATAAGAGTAAGACAGGCATTAAAATCATTCATGTTAAGTTTCCCATAGTCCACCAGAGCCTCCTCAAACCACTGTATACCTTCATCATCGGTATAGAGGTAAAAAGTTCAATAATATCAATGGTTATAAAAATAATATTCTCATCAAATAAATTCTGTTTGACATTTCTCAACATATCCCATGAGTCTTTTAAAGCCGAGCTTCCTTTTAGAGATAAGTCCTTAAGCTTAGTATCAAGAAATTTGGCCAAAGGGGCAGTAATAGAACCTTCTGATGAGACAATGGGTCTCAAAGCAGGGTCCAAAGAGTCCTTGTGGACCTTTGGAATCCCAAATATGGAAGGGACTCTTGGTTGTTTGTTCTGCAAGTATCTAAACATGTCAGTACTAATGGTCCCCTCTAACAACAAATCGTGATTAATGACATTTTTCTATTGGCAATATTCACTTTATTAAGTGATGCTCTGGTATAACTATTCTCATCATTCAAAATATGTTTCATTTTAGATTCATATACGATACTGTCCATTGTTACTGTCACCCCCCCTCCCCTTATCTGGCCTCATTACCTTAATGGACATGTCTTTTTTTAACTCTTCCAAAATTGATCTCTCTTCTTTAGACAAATTGGGAACCACCTGATTCGGCTGTACACTTTTTCGGCTGTACACCTTTTCTTAACTCCCTTTCCCTTATCTCAAAATTCTTCAGCTGGGGATGTAATGGTGGGTTAATAGTGCTTTTTTTACAAAGTGTTCCTTCATTGTTAGTGACTTTCTTTTGCCCACTAAAAAAAAATTCCAAATTATTTTTCCTTAAAAAGAACTTCAAATCTTATAACTGTTTTACTAATATCCACCTTTCTCTTTAAGATAAATTTAAAAACATTTTAAAAATAACTTAAAATGATGTTCACTAATCTGCACACTACTGTAATTACAAATGTAAAACCCTTTAAAACTATGTTTAGAGTCCTGCACAATTATTCTCTCTTGACCTTGTGTTGTCACCTCCGGTTCCAGTTGTTCCAGGGGGTTCCCTTTGCCCTTGTTGTAGTTGTAATAGACCAGTTCCGTTTTCTGATCTTCAGAGAGGGGGATACTCTAAAGGGTCTCCCAGCTCATGTGTATTATATCCATCCTCATAATCACCTTCCTGAATGGAGTTATCCCGAGCATAGTGCACAGGTTCCCATTCTCTAACCATGTATTGGTGGATCCTAGGCTTGGGGTAAGCAGTCTGTGTCCTATAATCTTTTAGATCCCTAACCACTTTTCTCATCTTCCTGTTAAAAATGTTTTTACATTTTGAATCCACCTTTTACAATATTTCATAATACTTGGCCTTTTTCCTCTCTACTGTGAACATTAAGTCATTCAAAATATTTTTGTTAGTATGTTCAAGTTTTCTAAAGAAGGTTTCCATTTCCCTTTCATTTTGTTTTATAATAGCTCTAACTATCAAAGTCACACCTATCAAAACCCTGTATCAATTCTTGGTGAAATTCTGAACATCCATTGACTTTGTTGGGGTATTTGCATATACATAAACCTTTAAGCACTATCTTTAATTTCAAACATTCCCTTAGATATACATTGTCCAAATCTATTGCCTTGTATTTCTCCAAACAAAAATGGAATTTATCCAAATTATTGGTGTAACTGTCATTTTCTTGTAAGTGTACATTATGTAGCTTGCCATCAGAAGTATATTTTTTATTGATGATTGCTCTAAAATCAATTTTAAAATGCTTAAAAGTGTTATTACAGTCACCTTGTGTTAAGTTTGTTTTCAGGCGAACTGAAGCATTCTCATCGCCACCACCATCTCTTTCCATCATGTTGCCAAGAAAAATATTGGGAAATCCTTTAAAATCTGTGTCCGTTCCAATTCTCCTAGCCTCCAAACAATCCTGTCCTTCACAGTTTACTTGCGAACTGCCATTGCGACATCCTCGGCCGTTTATCTGCATTTCCTGGTTCCCAGGAACATTGTAAGCTAGCATGATGATTGATTGACAAGCGGGTGTGAGTAACTCAACCAACTGAGACAGTTGGCCAATCACCTTTTGAATCTGGCCCATTTCTCCACCCTTAGCTCTGTCCTCACTTGTGGTTTTGGGATGCCCTTCCATCTCAATTTTTAGACCAAGAACCACGTAAAGGTAGAGACCAAGTGCCCAGCGGTTACCAATAATTTCAAAACAAAAGCACTTGTAAGGGTAACCTCAATATAATGTTATCTTATGCTGCTGGGGCACGGTGTACAAGTGTATTGTTATATGTACAATGTAGATGATAATTTCCCCTGTTTTTACAATGGTAAATGTGGATTAATGTCCTTGGTTTAAGCTGTAGACTGTTTTTTTTTTTGTAAGCAAGTAGGCTTGAAAATAAAACAGAATTATGAAAGGCACGAAAGTGGCAGCTTGGTAGCATTTGCAAAGTTATTAGCTTGTTTTCCTTCTATTGCCAAATGTTGACAAAACATCTGCAAATGTAGGTAGTTGGCCATCAGGAATCTGTACATTGTGTTCTGATTGAAATTTGCAAAAATTCTTTCATATTTTTGCAAAGTTGTTGGCTGTTTGTTTATTTATTTATTTATTTTTCTTCTGATGGCTGACTGCTTCTACTTGGAGGCAACCTATCTCGGGTGCAAAAAATAATCTTGAGAGTTCTGAGCTGTCTGTGCTGAGAGAAGTGTAACATTTAAAGTACATTAGCAAGAAGTTGAATGAAAAGTAAAAGTTGGAAACTGTGGATGTGATTAAGAAGTAGAAGCTATCTAGCAGTCTTAATACTTTAATGACAAAAGTACATCATTTATTTTATTAAAAGGTAACCAGAGTACTTTTCCTTATGGCTAAATGCTAATGTTTACTGAAAGTATGCAAGCTGTTTTTCACATCTGGGAAAGGAATAGAGGCATCAAAACAGATAAAAATTGGTGTAAGTGGAAACACAGATGGTAAAGTGCACTTTAACGTGGGTAACTTTAATCTTAGATTAGGTAGGGCGTGTGGTTGCTGCCATTGGCTTGGGACAGCTGCTGCTGTCTGGAGGGGGTAAACTTCATTGGTTGAAAGTGTACATAGTTCTGTATGTTTATTCTAAGTTAAAAGGGGCTGGTGTTTCTGAAAATATATTTAGTTTGTTTTTGGGGTGTTGAATATTTTCATTGAAGCAGAAAGTCATGAAAAAACATGACCTAGTTTTAAATGGAGATAAGACGAAGCAACTCCTTAAGACTAGTGTGTGCATGTGAGTACATCTGGCAGTTGGTGCAGAGGTTAAAGTTGCAAATTTTAGTTCCTGTGGTACAGGGTTTGATTTCCTTGACCATTATTAACTTCCTGTATGACCTTGAGCAATTCACTTAACCAGACATTGCTCCTGGATTGACCCTGAAAAGGAACTGTGTGTCCAGTGAGCCTACCTGGTAAGCAAATCTTGGAAATGCTCATTTAAAACAACTGTCAGATGTGATATTTGTGAGTAGTAGCTTTCTATTGTAATGGCTGATATGTTCAGATTATCATGGAATGCAAATAGCCTTATAGGTATAAACAAAAACCCAGATGTATTGAATTACATACAGAAATGCATGGTGCAAATAGCAATGTTGCAGGAGATGTATCTAGATAGAAATGAGGATGTAAAATTAACAAAGAAATGATTTCAGGATGCACTTTGAGCAGAATATCAAGGACAAAGGAAAACAAATACTGACTGGTAGATGGGCTCCAATAGTGATAGTAGAGGAAAAAAAGACAATCGTGGCAGATTTGTGGAGGTAAGGGGATGTTGATAAAGGATGATGATTATGGTGGCATTTATGTATATTCCACCAAAAACCGCTGACATGGGGCTTTTAAAAAAGTTGGGAGAAGTAATCGTTTTCCAGATACAAATATTATTTATGGGTGGGATCTGGAACTTGATTTGCAGTAGTGAAGATATATCAGGGGTTAGGGAAAATATAACAAATAATGGTAGATTTCTGAAGAAGTATATGAGAATGTTTCTCCTTTGAGATCTTTTTTCTCTGTAAAAACCTAGCTCAAAGAATCAGGCCTCCTACTCAACCCCAAGAAAACTAAGTTAATGCCTTTTGCCTCTAAAAGTTGCCAAAACCAAAAGCAATCTTTTACCATAAAGTCACCAAAGTAATACAGTTATTGAAACTGTAACTCGCACTAAACTTCAGGACATTATAATAGATGACAGTCTCAAATATGGCCAGCATGTAGTGCACACTTTTAAATCTACACACCAGAAACTAGGCTCTCTTTAGGTTCAATGGATTCTTTACAGATACTGCATGTAAAACTCTAGCCACCCCCTTCTTATTGCTAACTCCCCTATTTGCAGCTCCTGTCCTAACAAACTTAAACAGTACTCAAAGAAGGAAACTTGCCTCCTGCTTCAATAAAATAACTAAATTTACTACTAATCTCCCTCATAGGACAACCCACCATTGTCATAGCTGAAAGCAATTAAACGGGCATAACTGCACAACTACTTAACATATTCACAATTAACTATAGCGCACAAACTCATTCATCAGACCAAAAAAAATGTCCTGCACTACAAAACTTATTACTGCCTTACTGTCCAGAAAAGGACCTCCATTCTAGCCATAAATACTTACAAATAAGTCAAATAATGTTGCAGGAGACTCGCTGTACTCCCACTACATGGCTAAATTCTGAAATAGTATCCCCACACAAATAAAACTCTCCAACAAGCACAATAGTTTTAAACCACTGCTTAAACAACATGTTAAGCAATCCTGGTCCTGCACATGCTCATCACCAGGTTAAGACTTTGTGCTCACCATACGGTACTCTCCAAATACTCTCCTTAAACAGAATACTGTCAACCTCTCACTGAAGTAACAAAATAAGTTTTACACATAACTGCTGCCTGTACAATCCACTAAGTTGCACATGAGTTTTCTCTGTAGTAATTCTTTATCTTTTAAAGTCTTAGGATGTGTAAATGTAACTATTGTATGTGTATAAATGGAAATGTAACTACTTTGTGTTTAACTGGAATTAAGTTTAATGCAATGTCAACAAATGGAGCTTTTCTCCCCGGTCCTCTACTGAAAATGGGTATTACCCTTTCTGACTTTCCTGCTAACAAATAAGTAAATAAATTATAAATAATTATTTGCTATGGAATATGTGAATTTGGTTGTAGAAAATCAGACAGAATTTAGATATTATTCCCCAAGGTATAATAACTGATCTGATGTTGTAAATCTTTATTCATTCCTTACTGATAGGGCTTCGGTTCCATCCTCGGAACCGACACTGCTGTTTCCAAGCTTGCACCGCCAAATATTTCTCAGCTAAGACCTACCCCATAACGCCCCTCTCATAGTCTCTCCAGATCTCGTTTACTGTGTTCCTCGTAAGACGTGCCAAGCCTCTCTCTCAAAGCTAAGTGTAGAATTTTGTGTAATTTTGTGAAATTTCCTCTCAATACTTTATTTTTTTTTAAGTCTGTCTTCGCTAATTTTCTTCTCTCGTCTATAGACTTGTTCTATTTCCTACTCTCTAAAAGCTGTGACACTCCATAACTATTTCAGGTCATGCGCTGATAAAAACTAAGATAAAGATGCAGGACCATGAAGTGAAAATGAGACACTGGTACTTTCCTACTTAACTGTTAAAAAGTTAGGACTGGGTGGAGCAGTGGTATAGTGTTTTTGCCTCACAGCAAGAGTTTCCCTGGTTCGATTCTCAGCTGGAGTGCTTTGTGTGGAGTCTGCATGCCCTCCCTGTGTTTGCATGGGTTTCCTCCAGTTACTCTGGTTTCCTCCCACATTCCAAAGACCTGCAGTGTGTGGATTGGACACTCTAAATTGGCCATAGGTGTGAGTGTACTTGCAAATGTATGTTGTGGAAGAACTACTGTGGCAGGGCTAGCCAACTGGTGGTGTAAACCTTGCCTGTAGATGATTGTTGAAGTGACACCCTGACCCCATGTGCAAAAATGGGGAAAAAAGGGATGTGGATGGATAGATAGATGGTAGTAGAAATGATTTTAGAGGTATTAGGGAAGCTAGAAATTGCTTTAGAAAATTAGCTAGTGTATGGGATAAAATGAAAATTATAAGAACAGGGTAGAAATAAAAGAAAAAAGGTATGAAAGAAAGAAGTAATAGGAATTAGTAGAGGGGCTGACAAAGGTTAAAGTATCGAAGAATAAAGGGAATCTGACAGAGCAAGAAGAGGAGCAACTGCAGAGTTTTGAAGGGAAATGAGGAAGCATTTGGATAATATGCATGAGTTTTGAATGGTTGTTGTTAAGCAGCTGCTTTTTGATAACACCAGAGCACAAAAATGTATAACACAGTGTCTAGGGCAACAGAAAGAAGAAATGGTTGTTGTCAAACTTAGGGAGCCTGCAACAAGAAAAATAACCATCAGTAGGGAATGGGACTTAAATTCTCTCTCCAAGGTGAAGAACACCGCATCCATGGGCCACAACAGTATCCCAGGATGTCTACTTAATAGCATGAAATACAATCTATGAGGACTACTGGAGTCACTATTTAACCATAGCCTCCAGTCAGGCTTTGTGCCACATGAATGAACTGCAACAGTCATTGATCTGCATAAGGGTCTGAGTAGTTTCATATGCAAAGCCATGGACAGAATTATTATGGAAATGATTAATAATGAATTTGGAAACCTCCAATCACTGGATCCAACCCAGTTCAGTTTTGCTAGAGAAAGATCAGGTCTACTCAGTGTTGTAGACTTCTTTGAGAAGGTCTCCATGGCAGTGGATGATGGTAAAATGGTGTATACTGACTACCTTGACTTGGCCAAGGCATTTGATAAAATACCCCACTCGAGTATTCTAAACAGACTCGTGGAATTAGGATAAACCCTTGTGTTTACTTACGCTAAATTAGACTAGAGGAGTCCACCTCGACAAGTCACTAGTGGATTCCCACAAGGGCTTGGTGCTAGGTCCTCTCCTTTTAGGCATCTACTTCTTGGAAGTCAAAGCCAACATCACGGGCCTCTGACTGACCAAGTTTACAGATGATTGCAAACTGAGAGAAGTCATGAATCCACCAAGACACAATTATCCTGCAGTCCAGGAACAGACAAATAACTGGTGCCTTAAACATGGGTTTTGGCTGTAGATGCCATGGTGGTAGCAACATTCACAAGCTGGAACTGTCTGAGGAAAGTTCCTCTGTCCATCCCTATCAGGGAGTTAAGGGCATTGGACAGACTTGAGAAATGGACCTATGCATCAGCAACTTCATACTTTGAGTGCTGAACTTTCTAGCATACCTCGCACGCTTCCAAAGAGACTTGATCAAGGCGCTTCCCAAGTCTTTTTTGGGTAGCTTACCTACATACATCCAAAAGATGGTGGACATCCAAATGTCTACCCTACAGTCTACCTCAAACATGACTAAACAGCTGCTCTCGAATGCAGCTGATGGTAAATCAAGGGCAGCCATTATAGGTGTTACCATGCAACACAATGCCAGGATGTAACTGCAACTTCGTGGAAAGCTTCAAAGTGTCCTTTATCAATGTCCCTATGATGGTTCAACCCTGTGTGGACGTAAATTAAAAATGCTTACAAGGAGTGAGCAGGTAAGACTTTGTTTGCTATGGGAATCCATTTTTCTAATCCTCAAAGATCCTTTTCTAGGAACATGATAACGCAAAAACGAAGAACCAAAGGATGAGGCAATGACACCCGCAAGGACCACTTTAATATTAAAATGCAGCAGTCAAGCACTTTCGTCTTCAAACAAGACTTCTTCAGAACTACTTAACTCTATTGATTACACAATTAAATATCCTACCGACATCAAATCATGTGACACATTCAGCCAGTAATATAATCAAACTAAATAAACATAAAGGTAATCGTTTCATCATCTCCCTTTGGCTTATCCCGGTTAGGAGTTGCCACAGCAAAACAACAGTCTGCAGAACGATTGGCAGTGAACTTTTATGGTGCCGAGTTGCCAGCGTGGCACCCAACCTTCCACAGAAGGCACACGCTCACACCTAGGGTCAGTTGAGACTGTCCAGTCCACCTACAGTATGTCTTTGGGATGTGGGAGGAAACCGGAGAACCCGAAGAAAACCCATGCGACCACAGGGAGGACATGTAGACTCTGCACAGAAGGCACCCCGACTGAGAATCGAACCGGAGGGCCACTTGCTGTGAGGTGGCAATGCTAACTGCTGCACCACTGCAGCCACCCATAAAAGTAATCATTTGAACACTTAAAATTGACTAGCCATATAACTACAGATATTTTTTTTTGGTAGTTGTATTAGCTATGTTATTTTTATGCATAAACAATATATAATATAACATTGTAATAATTGTGTAATTAATAGAGTTAAGCAGTTCTGAAGAAGTCTTGTTTGAAGATGAAAGCACTTGACTGCTGCATTTTAATATTAAAGTGGTCCTTGCTGGTGTCATTGCCTCGTCCTTTGGTTCATCCTTTTCTAGGAATTGATGAGGAGGTGGAAAACTGTGGTTCAAAAAATCCCAAGGTTTTCACAGGGACACTCTGGGGATAGACGTCCCTAAGGCAGAGGTAGAGTCTGAATAGACACCACCCAAGTGGAAGAAGCAGACTGCAAAACCAAGGTTTCCACCGGCCCTTCACTGACAAAGCCTACCAGTGTCCCTGAATGGTTGCTTGACGGCTGCAGTCGGAGGCAATCCGAGGATGCTTAATCTTATACCCTTTATCCTGTCAAACCATAACTTCCAATTCATGGGTGCTAAGGATAATCACCAGAGGCTATGCCATACCCTTTTTGACTTCACCAAAGAAAAGATTGAAGATTCCCAATCAGTTGAAATCCACATCAACAGAAATATCAAAGTTGCTAGGCAAAAGAGTCATCCAGCCGGTCCCTCAAACAGTTAGGATCCAGAGTCTATTCCAGGTTCTTTTTAGTTCCAAAAAAGACATAGGGCCTCAGATCAATACCAAATCTCAGCAACCTAAATCAATATATCAAACAGATAAACTTCCAGATGGTCACAATGCAGTCCATTTTACCTCTATTTAGAAATGATGATTGGATGTGCTGTGCCAGTCTCCTGGATGCTTGCTACCACAACAGAGTCCAGAGGTACTCTAGGAGATTTCTCCATTTCTGGCTAGGAGGCCTTCATCAGTTCAGGGCACTGCCATTCAGTCTCACTAGAGCACCCCCCCCCAGGTGTTCACGAAGATTATGGCAGTGGTAGCATCTCACCTCAGACTGCAGGGGATCAAAGGCTTCCCATATTTAAATGACTCGCTCCTAATTGCTACCTTCAAGGATTTACTAGTACAACATCAGACAGGGTACTGATTTGCCATTTAAATCTGGGTGGTTGATAGTCTTGAGCAGTTTTGAGCCAACTAACATCAGTACATGGAGAGAATTCCTCATTGCTTCTTGCAGAGGGAGGAGTATTGTTGGAAGAAATTTGGTGTGATGGAATGTGGTTCACAGATGCTAAAGCTGTACATAAGAATTACTGCCCATTTAATTTAACCTGCATAGTTCTACTGCTACAGTGAATATCTTACACAACTGTATTTTATCATAAAATAATACACTGAGAAAACTGCCTTAGTTTTCCATTATTGATACATATTGAACCAAAGCAGATCATATTGAGACAGGTTAGTAAACTATGTGGCATGGCATTACAGATAAAGAAAAGAAAAAAGTTGAGTTCCTGCACAGTTAACTGCACTGCACAGTCAGGATATGAATCTAGAACAAAATATATAAAGATGATTAATTATGGTGCAATTTCTTTTTCTCTTTGTTTATCTATAGCTTCCTTTAAACATTGACATTATAAAACATCCTAATGAAACAGATGGCAAAAGTACAGCTGTACATGCTAAACTTCTAGCTCCAAATGATGTCAACATTTATATATATCCTTGCATTCCTGAGTATGAAGACCATAAGCATGAAGTAAGTGAAGTCTGTTTAAAAATGTCTTAAAACAAGTGTCAGCAATAATTCTGTCAGCACTGCTTTTTGTACAAAGACATGAATGAAGGATTTTGTAGGCTACTTCCATGGGAAGGAATGAACAGTGGAAGAGCTGAGGCTGCAGATGCACTGTTGTCATGGTGTGTTACTTGTGTAGCTGTACAGTTTATCTTATTACTTTCAGTCAATGTACTATTTGTTTTAATTCATTCACATGACCCAAGGTCTTGTAACATTGGAACAATGAGGTACAGTGAGCAAAACTACCTGGAGTGTTGGGGGACATTCACCCAGGGCTTTTTTTTTATTTTTGATGGAGAGTTAACCAAACGTTCATTAAGTGAAAAGTAGTCAAAATAATAGTATCATATCCTTATCTGATATTTTTGATGGCTGGTTCATTGGACATCTGATAGTGTTTGATAGGAAATTGTATGCAGGTGTTCATTATTTGATACTGTCATGTTATTCTTTTGTATGTTTATATCTTGAGAGAGTGAAGCAGAAGACGAAGAAGTGAAAAAGCCTGTCAGCCCACTGTGGGAAGTATGTTTCACTTTCAGAAAATGTCCTATTGTCCTTTATTTGGCTACTGTTACTGTGTGACCATACATTACATATGGAGTGTAGTAGCTTATACTGAAAGAGCCACATAAAATATGTAAGCCCCCCAGTATACAAGCCAGAAAATGCTGATTCCTTAAGGGGAAAAGGGCAGATTTTTGTTTTACAGCCTTTACTATTTATCACCCTTGAAGAAACTCTTAGTAATGTTGTATTGTTAAGAACAGAGCAGTTTATATCAGGCACTGTTCCTCCTGCCAAAAGGAAAAGGAGGCCTTCCCCAGTATGGTAATTTGATTTGGATTTCTGTGTTGAGGAGGAATAAGACTTTGTGTATTCCATTGTCTGCAATTCCTTGTATTTCCCATTTGGTTGCTATATAGACAAAGGCAATCCCTCTTTTTGGGCTTCTGCTTTGAGTATGTGTTCATTGGAAGAACATTAAATTTTAATTTGGGGTGGTAGAGACTGAAGCATTGCCTGATTGTCTTGTTACTGAAGAACCTAAACCAGCAACAGATGTTCATTATTTGATTACTATTGCACAGATGGACAACTGGCGAGCTTCTAAAACTGTAAGGCAATTTCAAGGCTCACTAACTGCTGTAGAGCTCGAGGAGAGAGGTTTAATGTCAGTAGTTAGAGTGACAAACCTTCAGCACTTTTCTGCTCATCCATGCTGAATTCAAGTGATCAGCATTAGGACTGGCAGATAAGTACCCTGTTGGGGACTACCTTCTGTTTTAGCAAATTTGTGAGGAAACTTTTACCCCTTCTGTCACTGAAAATTTATTGATAGGGGATAGCTTTTGGTGGTTGTCACTAAAAAAATTTACTTAAAAACTAAAATTTTTAGTCAGGAGGTAAGGCCAACTTACCAAGGTTCCACTGCACTCTTGTCAGACACTGTAGAGACACGGAACTGGCTTCCAGCTCCTTGGCTGTTCATTCTCCATTTCGCAAGAAGAGAAAAGTTATACAGGAGTTTTGCCAATGCCTTCCTCTTTGCCTCAGCTTCATATGAAAGACACTGCTGTGGCCATATTTGGTTCCTCTGTCTGCTTATCATCTTCTGTTGGTGTCTCTAGTACTACTTCTTGGGAAACAGTTGAGGGCTGAGAAGCAGGCATGTCCTCTGTGGTTTGGTTTTCCCTTACCCAAGCAGGACAACCATTTTTGTGAGCATTGGTGGAGGTCCTTCACAAAGCCAGTCTGAGGATTTTGAATCCTTAGGAAAGGAGCATTTTCAAGAGTGCTTTTGTTTTCTTTTTCTGGAGAGTCTCCCATGAAAAGGAAAAGTAAACTTAGGCATTTTCTTGACATGCGTTTCTTTTGGCAGAAAGGAAAGATTGGTTTGGTTTTGCTAAAGGTGTATTTAAAGCCTTTCAGCCATTACATTCTGAGTTTTCCCTAAATTTATAAAGAAAAAGGTTTTCCAGTCTCAGATTTTGATTCTGAATCTGAGAACAGGAATTAGATTTTGACTTTGTTTTTCAAGTTCCTACTCCGCAAAATGGTAAATTTAACTTTGAGGGAAGTTTTTCTTTAGATTCCTCACATGAAATTATCTTTTTCTGATACTGTTAGAATGAAGGAGTTAATTCTTTTGGAGCAAAAAGAACACAAGAGTCTCAGCAAATATATTATGATTTGTTACTAGTGTTTTTCTGAATTTGCAGCTGTTTCTCCTGTTTTGCCAGCCTTGGAGGATGCATTATTGGTAGCGGTTTGCCTGACATTCAGTTACTTGCCTCTAAAAAGTCTCTTAAATTATATTAGGTTCCACAGACCCACGCATTTTTACAAACCCGACGTCAAACCCCTGCAGTGATTTCTCAGTCAAGAATGTCTTCTGCCAAGTATCTCATAGCAGGTAGCTCTTTTCTTTCTAACAAAGATGGAAGAGCCTTTGATAGGTTTAGAATGAAAGTTTATGCTGCTTCTACTGTACTTTTCACAATAATGAATTGTCAGGCTCACATGTCCAAGTTTCTCCTGGCTTTCTTTGACAATATGAGAAAGTTAATCACTAAGGTTCCTTCTTCAGAGACTTAAGACATCTCTGAATTCTTTAATATCTATTGCGTTTCAGAAAATCAAAAAACCTCTGTGAAATGATCTTAATGCACTGCTGATGCTGTTTCTAGAGCAGCTGCCACTGGGGTGTTGATGAGAATATTTGCCTGACTGTGTTCCCAGAATTTGTCAGAGAATGTTAAAGCTGAACTCTTGAGTACTCCCCTGGATACAGAGGTATTGTTTGGCCTTTGCTCTGCTGATGTCCTTAAAAGATGTGATGAAAGAGGAAAGTTAATTCAGGGGTTTACACAAATTTTTCAACTCTTCTTCCAAATTATACTAGAAACTTTCCTTTCAGTTCAGGTTCCTTTTTTACAAAACATAATAAACACAATCCCAGCAAGGCACATACAAATACAATTTCAAAAGGCAATGACAGGGAGGTTCAAAAAGGAAAAGAGGGCCCTCACAAAGTCAAGGACAGTCTAAGATAGCAGACTTGATTATACTGCCCAATTTTGTTGTTCATCTCCCCTACCTTTACAATCCAGTAAACCTTTCCCAATGTTTAGATCTCGACTTCCCTCTATGGCACTAGATAACTTCAGACACTTGGTTTTGGAGAATCATTTAAAAAGACTACATCTAGCATTGGGAAGTCCCTTCTTCCTTTTCAAGGGATTCCTCTGCATTCATCCATTCAAACCTCACTGTTTTCTCATATCTTAGGGCATATACTATCTCGGGGTGGGGGTATGGGACCTGTTCTCCCAGATCAAATAAGGAAAATATTTTATTCAGTAATCTTTCTGGTGACAAAGAAAGAAGGAACCTAGAAACCTGTCCTTGACATTTCTTTTCTAAACCTCTTCATCAAAATCCCAAAATTCAAAATGCGTGACTGGCGATAGAGACCTGATTACCTGTCATTCCCCCTCTGTTTTCTAGTAAATCTGGATTTCTCTGGACCTGTCTTGACACTGGAACATTGGGACTAGTGCCTTTCGTGCTCTCTAGTGATAGCAGTCCGCTCCTTGCAAGCTCAAGCTTCCCCTTCCCATAACTTTCTGCTGCTGTTGTTGATGAATTCATGAGATCTCATTGTCAAGATTTAGGCAGTGGCACATACCTAACAGCCGAAAAGCTTAAAGGGAGTTTCTTGAGTAATAGTGGCCAGCTAAGTAGACTTTCATCTCATTTCTTTGGTGGGCATAAAATACACCAGGAGGCACTGATGGGGTCAATACCAATAGCATCAGTGTCATTCTCTGTGCTGGAGCATTTGGTGTTAGTATCAGGACTGAAGGTCCTGTGTTGGTCACTGCTCTGGATACCTCATTATTGAAGGCTGGGGCAGGCTTGTCGACGTTGACACTGATCTTTGTCTCTGTGGCTGTGGGCTTGGTCATTTCAGTGGACTCCTCAGTGCAGAAGGGAGAAACTGCTAGTAACTTGGTGCCCTTTGTATCAGTGGTACTTATTCTGTCCAGATATACCACAGGAGTTAGACTCATGAGCAAGTCATCATCTAGACTTACTCAGAATCAGATGATTACTATGCCTATTATGGTAAGATCCAGAGAACACTCTTTCCAGAAAAGTTAAGATGAGGGCTTCCTTCCCAGCTACCCAAGGAAGAGAAAGTGTAAGAGGTAGCATAGAGACTCCCATTCTGATCAAATGTATTTCTGACTGTATTTTCTTTTGTCACACTGCAACAAGCAAACAGTTGATCATTTCATCAAAGGCTTATTTGGTTAGGACTCAAGGTGTATCCAGGGATTTTCTGTGCAACTTTATACGTTTGCTAAGCATGACTGCCTTGACTCTGTGTAGGATGAGTACATCATTTGGGGCAACCATTCTTAAAGGTTTGCTGGGCTTCTATCAAGATTCACATCTCGGTCATCTCTGCCTGCCTGCCTATGGATGCCCCCTTTCTTCCCTACCTAAAGTCAAACAGTTTTTGAAAGGATTTTATGTATCTGCCCACCTAGAAGATGGGTGACTCTTCCTCGATCTTAATTTTGTACTGGAGAAACTTCTAGATTTTTTTTGTTGAACCTGCTTGTGAAACTAATTTGAAGTTCTTATCTTAGAAAACAGTGTTACTCATTGCTGTGACTTCTGCAAGATGAATATCTGAGTTGCAAGCTGTTATGATGACTAAACATGATCTCATCTTTCACAAAGATAAGGGTGACTTTGAGAACAAATCCCTCATTTATACCTAAAGTGGTTTCATGGATGTTTTTGAGCCAGGTTATTAACCTCCTTATTTTCTATCCAGAAATATATAATAGGGGAGAAAGAATTTTACATACGTACTTTGGATGTCCACAGGAAACTCAGATACTACATTAACAGGAACAAAACATCAGGGCATCTAATCATCTGCTTGTTCATTTTTCTTACCTTCATAAGAAATAATCGGTGTCCAGTCAGAGAGTTTCTAAATGGTTATCCAATGTTATTGCTTTTTGTTACTCTTAAACAAAACACTTACAGGCAAGGTCGTGCCTCTGTACCAGTGCTTTGGCTGCTTCTGTGGGTTTTTTAAAAGGGGTGAACTCTAGAAATATATTAGAAGCAGCAACGTGGTCAACTTGCACACCTTTATCAGACACTGTCAATAAGATTCTTTCTCAGGGTCCAGAACAGGCTTTGCTAGGACTATTCTCCAGTGGTTCCTTGACTCTGATCCTTCTTTCTCCTTGCTTTCTCTGTAAGAACTGCAACAATGGTGTAATAATGAACATAGCATAGTTGTGTAAGTAAATTTACTATAACAGTAGATGGTTCTTTGGATTACACTTGTAGTAGAAACATCCTCCCTCCATCTCCTTTCTTTTTGTTGTGTTTAATGCCAGGGAGTGGGTGTTTTTCTTTTCCCTAGCACATACCTAAAGGCCAGGGTTCTATCTTCCCTTGCTGTGAAGGTTTGGTGCACTAACCACTGACTTTATACTGGTGTCCTAAAGTTTTAGAAGCTGTCTGGTTGTCCATTCCTTGACAGGGTATGTGTCATATAGCTTTGGCTATTACAACAGTAATCAATTTGAGTATCTACTGTTAAGTTTACTTGCACAACTGTGCTATTCTTCTATTTCTGGCATTTTGGCTATTTAAATGACCCTCGCCATTTTTTTTTTCAGAGCTGTTTTCTTAGCCACTGTCCCTTACAAATTGGGCAGGTTTTACAGTCTAGAACAGAATAGAAATCTTTTGTGCACCTGCAAAAATCATGTTTCAGATCCATTGGTTATTTTCCTAGATGCTGCTAGAGGATCTAAATGGGTGGCTCCTAGCACCATCCTTCATAATGATAAAAGCAAGGTTCTGTATAAATTTGATAAAATAAAGTATGCCTCCTGCACACTCAGCATAAAAGCCATAATCAACCAGGCATAAGAGCTGTAAACAACCAGACCCACATGTTTTAGTACTGGTTAATATTTTGAGGCAAACAAAAAATGTGAATGAGGAAATTCAAGATGTAGCTTCAAATCAAAATTAGCAAACAGTGAGATATGATTCAGCTGACATCTGTGCTAGGGCATCTGCTTCTGATAGTTATCAGAAGGCATGTCTGACTTAAAGATTAGACCTTACTAAAATATGTTAAAAAAAAACAGCTTGTAAATGCCCACTTAGCCAAATACCCTTTTTAGCTTATATTTCACAACATATTTAAAAAAATTAGAGCAAAAATAAAACAAAACAAAATTAAAGAAATTATTCAAGTCCTCCACAAATAGGAGTTTTCCAGCCCTGCATTATCACTTTTCCAGGAAGTATTAATATTCAAAATAGATTAGAGGAAGACCTTTGGGAAAGGTCAGTGCAGGGGAGGTAGGGGCCAAGATATGCAGTTAAGTCAGTAATATGAAGAATTGTTTCCCCCTCTGTTTCTGTCTCTCTCTCTCTCTCTCTGTCTGCCAGCAGTGTGCATCCTACTTTTGACCATCTGAACCTATAACCTATTTCCCTTACCTCACATTCTGTGTTAATGAATAGCCGCCTTCTGGGATCTGAGGTTCAGACAATTTAGAGAACTTTGGGTGAGGGAGGTTATTGTTTCCAGATATGATATCAAATTCATGGCCTTTCCATCCAATGTAAGCCTTCCTCCCCATCCCAGAGATCAAGTCTTCTTGGCATATTTAATATGCACCAGCTTATTTTTCACCTATCATGGAAAAGGAATGGGATCTCTGAGGGCAATTAAGCTGCCTTCCTCTTTTGCCATAGTGGTCATATTAAAGAATTACAGTAGGCTGTGGCTTGGTCTGGGTAATGAAAGAGTATGCGTAGAGAAACCTAGACTTCTCCATTGGCCTGAAAGCTCCAACGGGATTGCCCACAATCATTAGAAACACAAGGTTTTCAAAGAATGAAAACACAGTTTATTTTAATTTGTACTGCCCATGTTATGTATTTTATAAAATGTATATTGTGTAATGCTGTTTACTTTTAATCTGTGTTTTAGATTGTTCTTCTGTTTCCTGGTGTTGATTCCATTTCAGTAGAAGATATTCCTGCTCACGTGCAAAAAATGTGTAAGATGACTGCTGTACCTGGTAAAGAGACTACTGATTCCAAAGAAGAACCATTTCCAAAGCGCTTGAAGTTGGACCTTCAAGAATGCTCCAGCAGCTTGATAGAAAACAAGTTGGCAAAACATTGTGTAACAGCAGAACAAAAGACCAAGCCTCTTCTGAAAAAAGCAGTCTTCATTGACAGTACATGGAATCAGACTGGTAAAATTATTACTGATGAACGACTTCGAGGTAGGTTTAAAAAAAATGTGTACACCCAGCTAAATGTGTGAGATAAAAGAGAAGAGTATATTTTCAGCATGTATGACAAAACAATTCTTAGTTAGGTTTCCAAAGCTGAAAATTACACTGGTGATGCAGTGAAAAAAAAATTAGAAAAACATGTTGGATAACAGAAAGCTGTAACTTGCTTGTTTCCTTCCTGTAGCACATTCTTAAATTTCAGCATCATTTTCTTATGTACTTCAAAGTGCCTTGAGATAGTTATTTTTTTTTTTCACTAACTCTTGTGGAGGTATAATTTTGGTTTAACTGATGATGGCAGGCCTTAACTCTGAGAAGGGTTCTAGGGTATGCCCAACCTATGGGCCCTTCTTATCCAAATCTTGGTCTTAGTGTTATAAAACTGTTAGCACTTGCATTCCCTGGAACTTATCATACTGTGACCTTGCCAGCATTCCCTGTTTTCAGGTTAACGGGCACCATCACAGAGCACCCTTTTATTTTCCTCTGATCATAATGTAAGGCTTTGTTTCTAGCAATGATTATAGGAAAATGCTTGTATTTGTTGCTGAATGTAGTCAATACCTAAATTGCCCAAGCTTTTAAAGTACTTGCTTAGTCACTGCATCCTGAAGTAGGGCCATCACTGCTTGTTTTGCATTGCCATGGGTCTTCCCGCTGCATGCTTAATTGCCATAGGTGTTAATGATTGATTTAACTGCGTGCTTGGCCTCTGATGATGAACTGTAGCTGAAAGCAGCATGCTTTTTGATCACTTACACTCTAAAGTGCAAAATGCATGAGCTACTTATTAAAAATAACAATTTAGTTACTTATCTATGTTCTATCACTGTTGTATACTGTATGACATTTTTGATATTGTGACAGTCTTGTTAATGGAAAAAAATACAGGAGAAAATTTTGCCTGAGAACAGGCATGCATTGCTTCAGCACACTCCCCTCAGTTTCTTATGGAGAAGACTTGTGTAAAAAAGCACCATGCTAAGCAAGCTGTCTGTTTGGGTGTCTTAGCATACCAATGCCATCCCCAACAGAACCAAGATGCTATCCTCCAAAAAAAGGAAGCCAATCTGGTGATCCCCTGCCATAAACAAACTCTACAACAGAAGGAAGAAGCTGTTGCAAAAAAGAGTAAAATACCAAGATTGGAGGAACTCCCTGGTCAGCCTCAGCAAGAAGCTGAGATCCCTCATAAAATCCTTCAAAGCCAGTTATGAAAATAAAATCGCCACTAATTCCAAAGACAAACACAAAGCATTCTACAGCTATGTCAAAAATCTCAATGGCAACACTCAGATCTGCTCTGAGCTACAGCACAATGGCACTAAATATACAGAACCAACCAATATTGCCAACATCCTGGCAGATAGGTTCACTGCTAACTTTACCCCCCTCTCACCCTCCAAAGGGCCCATCTTAATACTGGAAGAATGCAAAGCCCCTGCAATCACGGATGAACAAGTAAAGACTGCACTCTCCAAAGCCAAGAATACAGCATCCATGGGACCAGACAACATCCCAGGTTGCATACTGCATGAACTGCAGAAATTAACTGGCACCCCACCTAAGTACCATGTTCAGTCATAGCCTCACCTCAGGCTATGTGCCTTCTGAATGGTGCACAGTGACGGTTATCCCACTCCACAAAAGGGGTGCCACCATGGACCCCGGAAACTACCGCACCATTAGCCTGAGTCTGGTCTGCAAGGCCATGGAATGTATCATCTTTGAGCTTATAAACAAAGACATCAGTAACCTCCAAACCCTGGACCCCACTCAGTTTGGGTTTGTAAAAGGTAGATCTTGTCTACTAAACCTGATTGACTTCTTTGAAGCAGTCACTACAGCCGTAGATAAGGGCAAGGTAGTGCACGCAGCCTATCTTGACCTCGTCAAGGCTTTCAATACCATCCCCCACTCTGGAATTATAGATAAACTCACTAAACTGGGCATAAATCCCTATGTCACAAGATGGGTGGCCAACTGGCTCACTGACAGAACAAACACAGTAAAAGTAGCCGACTCCTAGTCTGACTTCAGACCAGTGACGAGTGGAGTACCACAGGGTTCGGTCCCAGGTCCTCTCCTGTTCGGCATCTACTTCTCTGAAGTGTAGGCCAACACAGAAGGTCTTTGGCTAACAAAGTTCGCAGATGACTGCAAACTGGGAGCCATAATAGAATTACCTAATAATGTAGACATTCTACAAAAGGGCCTCACAGAGACAGATGCCTGGTGTCAAAATCATGCTTAAGCTCAATGCCAAGAAGTGCATTGTCATCCCCTTTGGGAAAAACTCGGTACCCATGAACTACCACATAGGCGGTAGCTCACTAAACACAGAAAGTGTGATGAGACCTCTGGGCATAGATGGACAGTAGTCTCTCCTTTGATAACCACATCGCCACAGTAGTCAGGAAATCCTTCTAAGTGGCACACCTCATCACAAAAGGGTTCTCCTCTAGAAAAAAGGCGGTCATTGTTCCTCTCAACTCATCCCTCATCAGACCCATTATAGAGTACAATGCCCCGTTTGGTATGTATCTCACAAGACACCTACAGCAATTGGAAAGGCCACAGAAATGCCTCACTTAGAGGATGTCTGGCCTCAAAACAGATGCCCTATGCAGACCATCTCAAAAATCTCCAGCTCTACTCCATTGCATATCGCCTACTCAGAGGCGATCTCTGCCTAACATACAAAGTTATGTCAAACCCAGAGCTGTTGGACATGCTACACTTAAAGAAATCTCAATCTCTCTGAACTACACGGTCCAGGGACCTAAACCTTGTCACCACAATAAACAGAACATGCTGGAGAGATAGATTCCTGCCCCAGAGACTTCCCATACTCTGAAACAAACTACCCATTCATGTCAAGCAAAGCTCCTCATTGGCCCTCTTTAAGAAAAGTCTTGACGACTGGATGGGAAATAGAAAATTCACCCCGGAGATCACTTCTGTGGCACTATTTGACAGGAGCACAGGCAATTAATTTTCTTGGGTGGCGAAAAGCCAGGGAACCTTTTTGCCTAGGCTTATATAGGCCCCAGGGCCAGTAGCCTAGTATCTACCTATGATTTAATCAAACAAGATAGGAGTTATATCCCTGTTGTCTGAGGACAAGGTCATTAAGGAAATGTCATAGCTGTAGGCTGTGTGGTAAGAGTATGCGAAGTTCTACAGAAAACTAAACAGTTATGTAATAGAGCAGAAGTATTCCTGGGCTATCTTGCTGTGAATGATATCAGTGGTGAAGACATAGGCAAGTCAGAAAAAATGACCGAAACAATAACAGGATTTTCCTTTTTATTTTCGTTTGTTAATTAAGTTTGTCTAGCTGGGCATAGCCTATTTTCAATAGAGACTTGAGAAAGAAGTTCTGGTACATAGAGCCAATACCAAGAATAAGTCTGCCTTCTTGTGGAGAAAATAATGGAGAAGGCTGTTTTGGAGAAATGATTATAAGAACTGGAAAGGTTGTGACTTCAAACCATATGTCCACATGCATATGTTGGAATACATCTGTGATGACCTGTAACATGATGTTCTGTAATTTATAGTTAAATCTAAATTTTTATAGTCTCTTCAGGCTTCATACATTTTATCGGAGTAAAACATTATTGCAGACAAATTCATCAGGACCAGGATAGACCCCACTAATGTAGAAGATTCTTTCTGGGGTCTTCCAAGAATTGATGAGACTATGGGCAACATCTCAGTTAGATGTGTTTGCTCCTTTCAAAACAGACAACTAAATAAAAATTCTGCACCAGGATTCCTTGCATTCAGGCCTGGAAGACAGATGCCTTCTTATTCCCATGCATGCTTCTCCACCCTTTATCCACTGATTATTGTGGTTCTTCTAAATCCAGAAGAACTCTAAAAAAAATTGTGGTGGTGACTCACTTCTGCCCAAGGCAGCCGTGGGTTTCCCTTCTTTTCAGTTTGTCCAGGGGCAATTACCACAAGCTTCCTCACAGACTGGATTTACTCATGCAATACAGGGAGAATTTGATACACCCCAGGCTGGAAACTTTAGCTAACTTCTTGGATGATATAATATTTGATACATTTTAGTTACCTTTGTTCTGAGAATGTGCAGCAAGTTACTAAAGAGGGTAATGAAGGCCTGCTGCTAGAAAATCATATTTGTGCAAGTGGAAAATATTTTCCAGTTGGAGTCACTCAACCAGGACAGTTTCCAGACCCACTTCCCTGTAGTTCTTAATTATTTGTGTGATTTACTGTCCAGTTGTATACTTCTTAGACATTTCTTTGTGTCTGCCCTTAGATCACCCCCCCCCCCCCGTAACAGTGCTCAAGTCAAAAATTTTTGAATGGGTCTTGCATACTCGCCCACCTAAGAAATGGTTAGCTCCTTCCCTGGGATCTTAATGTTGTGCTTGAGAAGCTTAATCTGTCTCCATTTGAACCAGCTTGTGAGATTGAGTTTAGTTTTTTTAACATGGAAGACTGCTTTACTTATGGTTCTGATGTTGGTTAGGTGAGTATCTGAATTTGGAAAGTCAATCCTATCTCATTTTTCACAAAGACTGGGTTTCTTTAAGAACAAATACTGTCTTTATGCTTAAGATACTTAGAGTTTACTTTAAGGCATACTTTTAATCAGAATATTAATCATTAATCTATCCGCGGTGGTGGTGCTGCTGTAGCGTTGTCGCCTCACATTAAGACGCTGTCTGGTTCGACTCTCAATTAGAGCATCTTCCGCATGGAGACATGCGTGAATGGGCGTACCTTCGTTGAAGGTTGTGCATCAGGGCTGGCAACTCGGTACGTAAAAATCAACTGCCAATCATTAGCGGACCGGAGTTCCGCTGTGGCGACCCCTAACCGGGAAAAGCCGAAAGTCACAACAACATTAATCATTAATCTCATGGTCTTCTTTCCTGAACCAAAGAATAAGGGAGAAAGAATTCATCACTTTGCTGATGTACACAGACAGCTCAGATACAACCTAGACAAAACTCGACCTTTGAGGAAAGCTGACCAGCTGTTTGTCTCCAATGAAGGTTAGAGGAAAAGGCAACCTGTGACTAAGTTGATTGTGTCATGTATTACTTTTTGTTATACTCGTGAATGAACTGTAACCCTGCCCATCATAAGTCACTTCCAGGCAGGGTTACAGTTCATTCAGCAAGGACATTGGCTTTTCGGTGGCTTTCTGGAAAGGGTGGGCTCTGGAAGTATTTTAGAGGCAGCAAAGTGGCCTTGTGTATACACTCTTGCATAGCACTACAAACTGGATTCCTTTTCCAGGTCCAGACCCCGGCTTTTCCTGGACCATTCTCCAGTGTCTCCTGGAGGCTTAGTTGTTGGCCTCCCCCGTGTTTTGCAACTCATGACTAAACTGTAGCAGTATGCCTAAACAGCTTAGTATACTGCAGTAGTGACCCATGTATTGAACATGGTACACTTGTGAGAAAACTCAAAATAACAGTAGATGTTCTAATGCATCATCATTGCAGCTATCCCTCCTTCCAGACTCCTTTTTCTTCTCTTAGTGTTATTTGTTATGTTGTCAGGATAGTTTTTTTTCACGTTTTTGAATACAGTTTTGATTCATTTTGTTTGCTAGCATAAGTGATCAGAGATCTTGCCTCCTTCCTGGGTAAAATTGCTCTGAGATGTTTTGGCACCCCAACTGCCTTTTGTTTGGAGCACTTAGACTGTTCCTAGCAGCTGGAGTAGACAAAATGCCCAAAGCTCTGGGAAGCTGGCCGATGCAAGGGTTAAAACCCAAGTAGCTTAGGCCACTGTAACAGTCATCCATTAGATCTACTGTTATGTTAAGTTTACTTACACAACTGTACTTTTCATGCTATGGTCCCTAAATGTTATGTTGTTTACTGTCCTAAGAACTGTTAATATTGTACAAAATGGACTACACATCAACAATTTAAGAAATGCCACAGTCAGGGAAGAATAAGAGATGCCAGACATGGCACCAGCAATCCCAGCAAGACTTTTCTTTGCAAAGTAAGCCATTTGCTTTACTCAGTGATGGTCAGAGTCATCATTAGTTCGTGTTACCAAATGACCACAGACAAGTGGTTAAGGGGGGTAGTACCAGTAAAAGTACCCATACAGTTTTCTGCAACACCAGTACTCTGTCTGGTACAGAACCACATTCAACTGATAATAGATTTTCTCAGTCATGTAATAAAGCAAACTCGCATGCCAGGATGCATATGTAGAATATGAAATTTGTGTAGTACTCCATCTCAGTGGTTCTGAGACTCAAAAAGAAAAAAAAAACTGAATGTGGCTATCTCTGTAGTTCAACATCTTCTGTATATTCTTTCTTGCAGTACACCTAGTGATAGCTGTCAGCTTCATTGCTTAATAATCCTGGACAGAAACAAGTAATTTGGGAACAAATGCCCACAATAGCTGACAGTTTTTAAATATTACTGTAATTCACTTAAAGATATATTTTCTTATTTTATTGATTGATCAGTTGATTGCATTTGTTTACCAGGATGGTCTGACTGGGTAGATAATCTGCCCTTTTTCAGAAGAGGTCCGGGGAGAAAAGCTCAACACAAAGCAGGATGCGAGTAAAAATAGGTGCACCATTCAGAAGTATATACAGTCGAAATCAATATAACTTAATTAAAATTAAAGTGTACCAAGGTTTAAAAACAAGGAGCACGAGTAGTTCACAGTGTAAAAATATTTGCAAAGTTACATTTGTGTAGGTTTTCTCTGGGAGATCTAGTTTCCTCCCATATTCCAAAGATATGCAGTACATGGATTGCATACTCTAAATTGTCCATAGGTATGAGTATGCATGCAAGTTAGTGGTATGAAAGAACAATCATGGCAGGGATAGCCACCCAGGAGTGTGAGCATTTGCTGTAAATCATCGCTGTTGAAGTGGCACCCTGATTCCATGTGGAAAAGGGGGTTTGAATTTTTTGGATTACATTTAGAGTTGGACAGATAGTTAAGTTAACACTGCTTATGTGCAGAATGTGTGCAAATTTAAATAAGATGCATTTGGTTTAGTTTTTTTTTTTTTGTACCAAAAGTAACATTACAGGGTAACGTTTGTGTGAGAAGAAAGTTTGAAAACCATTTAGTAAGTAAAGAAGCACAGGAAAAAGTAAAAACATAGAGAACAGCTGGTGGTTTATTCCAGAGTGCATGAGCACAGCCAAGTGCTCTTTAGAGAATCCTTTTGAAAGACGTATTGTTTTCTAACATTCTAAGAGAGAGAGAGAGATGGAATTCCATATTTCAGAGAGAAAGGAGGAATATAAGGAGTCTCTAGTAGTATTGTTTAATTTGGTTATAGCTAGTAGCATTTTGTCAGCAAAGCATAGTGATTTATTGAGGCTATGGTGTTGGAAAATATTGTTTAGACATAGGCATTTGTCATGTTCATATATAAGCTTATGGGCAGCGGTAAGTTAAGTAATGCCTTAATTCTAGCCACGAGCAAGGTGAATTGGGTGAATTGTAGGTTACGTTTAAAGAAAAATACCAGGACCACAAAACCACAAGTAAGAAGGTTTATTGAACCACTAAGCGCTTTCTCCTTACAACTCAAAGGCTTCTTCAGAGTAAAAATAAACTATCACACAAACCTTAAATGTTCCTAAATCTTAAAAACCAATTGGGTCCCTAATTAATAGATTAAAAAAAAACATTCTAACAAAGACCCATCAAACAAGATATATGTGTATAAACACAGCTTTCCCCATAAACCTTGTGTATAAACTTTATAAAACAAATTCATTGTATCATATGTTTGTGTGTGTGTATATATATATATATATATATATATATATATATATATATATATATATATATATATATATATATACACATATATACTGTAAAAAAACTAAGTCCCTTATCTTCTTGCACCTGAATAAAGTATATATAATAGTATATATAGAATGTAGAAGTACATAATAAATTTCCAAAAGACACAACTTCCTTAAATTAAAGAGACCAATAGCTGTCTACACTGTTCCTGCTCTGATTTTTAAAATTTACTTTTGTGACACTTTTGCAACAACTTTGTGATGTTTTGAATTGTAGGCTAGTAACTGTGGGGGCTGCATATAGGTGTGTAGGGATGAGAAGAGGCAAGGCAATATTTAGCTTGGCATTTTCTGTTAGGTATGATTTGGCTGTATAGAGGACTCCCAGTTTTTGATGGACTTTCTTTACTGCCTGTTTTGTATGGTGGTCACATTGTATGTGTCCATCAGTGTTTACCCCTAGTAGCTTGTTATGAGTTCTTTCCTAATGATGTTGGAGGAGAGACTTGGAAAGGCAATCTTCTGGCCAGATAGTTGCTGTAGGATGAACAACATCAGTTTAATTTTTTTAGGGTTTAAGAGCAATTGTGAGTAAGTCAGCCAAATGTCAATGTGTGAGAGAGATTCTTGGGTGTGCTGTTGTAGTAGTTTTGGTAGAGAAGATGATTGTAGAATCATTTGCATAGTGGCTGATGATAGTATGTTTGCTTGCTAAGTGCAAGCCATTTATAAAAATATTGAAAAGTAAAGGGCCTAATATTGTGCCTTGAGGGATGCCCACAGTTACTGGGAGAAGGGATGAGATGTCATTGTACCACAACTTTGTTGTCTATTGAAGTGAGAACTTTAAACCGAGATATTGAGAGTTTGTAAAAACGTAGAGAAGACAGCTTCAGTAGTAATTTTTTGTGTGGCACAGTATCAAGGGCTTTGGACAGATCAAGGAATATAGACCTGACTAGGTTATTTTTTTTTTCTGTTTTAGTTTACTGCAGTTGTGAAACTTAATAGGGCACTGGTGGTGGTGTGATATGGATGCAAGCCTTGCTTTGTTGGGGGGGGGGGGGAGTAGAGAGTTGTTAGTAGAATAGACAAGGATTTGAGATTGGATGCATTTCTTAGGTACTTCAGACAGAGGAGATGAGGTGGCTGTGGGCCTGTAATTGGAAAGTTCAATGAAGTTACCACACACATGTTAAGGGTAATATGTACATTTTTTCCACAGAATGGAACAGTAGCTTTCTGTCATGGGGAGGTTTATTAAGATGGATACTGTGTATGCCAGGACATCAGCAAGTATTTTGATATATTCAGCTGGAAAGTTGTCAGGGGCATGTGTGGTGGGTCTCAGGGTTTTAAGTAGTTCCCTGGTAGTGCAGATTGAAACAGGATGGAGATGAAGAGCTTGTTAGATGTTGGTCTACTGTTTGTAGAGGTTTGTGGGTTTATAAGAGAGGGAATAGATTTAACAATATTTGAGTTCAATGAATTAGCTATGCAGCCTCCTTGAGCAACTGTGGTCTGGTTTGGTTGGGTTCTGTGGGCAGAATGCAGAATTTTGTTAATGGTAGACCAGAATATCATGGAGGTTTAGTCAGGCCTGATTTTGGTTTGGTGGTATTTCTGAGTTGTTTGTATGTTGGGTGGAATTTGTTTCCAGGTTTTCTAGGATTTTTCCCTGTATTCCTTAAGTTGTCTAGTTTCCTTTGAAATCCAGGGAGCGTGATTTGATTTAACCCTTTCTGTACTTATAAGTGCTACCTCATTTAACATTTTTGGAAATGTAGAATTGAGCAGTACTACAGCTTCATCTAGATTGATTGTATGTAAAACTCCTTAGCTGATTAATTTTAAGATAAGTCTTTGTTAAATGTGGGGACATTATGAGCATGGTTGTAGCGATGTTTGTGGTTGTGATTATGGTCTCTTATTTCAAAAATTGGCAGGTGGTCTCTTAAGGTGTTAGAGATGGTATTGGTTGAGTTAATTTTGTTCTGATTGTTTGTTAGAATCCAGTCTGTAGTATAAGTTGTATTAGTAGCTTTGTATCTAGTGAGAATAGAGGTGAGTTGAGAAAACCCATTTAAGTGTATGACATTTGTGTGTTCTCAGCATCTTTGGTTTGTCTCCTAGTATTATAGTTTAATATGGGATATTATAGCAATAACCCACACCTGGGTGTGGGTAATGCTGAATTTACCCACGGTTGGTGTAGTTTGGTCACGAGGGCAAAGCCCGAGTGGCCAAACCAAGCCAACCCCTGGGTAAATCCAGCATTACCCACACCCAGAAGTGGGTTATTGCTATTATACAATGACATTATTTAAGAAAAAAAATAATTACTTTTCTAAAATAATTGCATTGTTTAATGCCTCCTTGCTGCCCTTCCGCAGCTGTCTGGTAGACTGCTGCAGTTCTGATGTACTGCACATGCGGATGCCTACGCAGTACATCAGAGCTGTGCGCAAAAGCAACGGAGAAAGCAAGATCTCCTTTGATTTTTACAAACTGTTTCGCTATGTTAAAGGAGTTTAACATAGCGAAACAGGTTTAAAAAAGCAGCGGAGAATCTCTGTTGCTTTTTTTAAAGCTGTCTCACTATGTTAAACTCGTTTAACATAGCGAGACAGTGTGAAGCAACGGCGATCTTGCGTTCTCCGTTGCTGTAAAAAAAGTTATAGTAATGGAAAAAGTCCAGGTGACCGGACCTTTTTCCATTACTATAACTCTGATTTACAACGTGCACGCTGACCAATCAGCGTGCACGTTTTTGAATATTAATGGGGGGGGTTGTTGTATAATGGCTGATGTCCAATAAAGACATTTTTTGTCAATGTTTATTTATTGGGCTATACAGACAACTATTATATGTAGATTCTTGTGTGCATTAATTTTAAGAGAGGGTATTAGTATTTCAGCATTGCAAAATGAGAGAAAGTTTGAGGGGTTTTGGGAGGTTTAAAGTATTTTTGTAGATTATGGCTAACCTTGTCTCCTTTTCTATTTGTCTTGTCAAGGCTTAGCATATTGAATTCTAGTGGGTTTTGAGCAGGGGTATTTTGATATTTTGTGGAGTTACTGTGTTCAGAAATGTTGTGTTGACCTAGGTGTGGGTGGATATTGCAACAAAATTTTATGTACAACAAAAAAACAGTATAGGTGTGGGGTTGTTTGTATTTCAGCTTTGGTTTAATGCCTAGCTTGTTGAAGGTGGAATTGCAGTGAAAATACTTATTCTTAAAGAGGTGGATATTTGCTGTATTGAAGAGGCTAGGTGCTACTGTGATCAACAGGTTTTGCATCAGCATGCATTTTCTTAACAGTAAGTTTAAGTCTAATATCTGGCATCATGAAACTGACTGTAATCCTCAGTGATTTACCAGATAGTCAAACATTTTATGAGGGAAATGGCAAAAACTTGTGGCAAAATTGAGGAAATTATGCAAATTCAGGGAGAGTTGAGAGGAATGCACCATGTTCCAGACACACACATAAAGTAACACGTTTTAATTTTTTTGCAAGTTTTTGTGTATTGCTAAAGGTTTAGGAGAAGTTGTGCAGACATATTCTAGATCTGTCACATATAAACAAATTTGTAAGAGCAAAGAAACTGAAATTGAATAATTTTGACATGACCTTACAGTCTCTGTCTTCTTCCCATCTTTTGCATGAAGTATACCTACTAATACTTGATATGCAGGAGGCATATTTCTGTTTTTTGCAATTCCCAAACTAGATTTGTTTAGGTTCCCGATGTGGAATTGTCATAGTCATTTTGCAGACTTGTCTTTTGTTAGCATTTCTGCTGCACACAAGTATTTGCAGTTTCTATCCTTAGTGTTTGGTATTTGCAGTTTCTATCCTTAGTGTTTGCACATGTGAGGTTAAAGAAATGTATACCTATTTTTCCTGTATGACTGCTTATTTCAGTCCCCTTCTTTAGTTTCAGCTTGACCTTGCAGCAAATCCTGTGTTATTTCTAGAACCAAGGTATTGCCTTCATTCTGCCATCTCAAATGAAATGGCTGTCAGACCGTGTCCTGAACAGTAAAACCACTGTGCTCTGTCTAGTTCCTAACAGCATTCAACTCGTGATGGATTTTTTCAGTCCTATAGTAAAGCAAACTCGCTCACATGCCAGAATGTGTATGTAGAAAATGAAATTCATGTCTTCCTCAGGGGTCTATATTATATAACTGAAGTTTTATATATACGGGTCTACTTTGTTTCATTTCATTGAATTTCATTTCACCCCAACCACATTGCTGAAAACACAAATTACTGGAAACTCATTTCACTGAATCTCATTTCACTTAACTGAACTTAGTATATATGGCACTTTGTAGAGTACTGTAAGGCAAATAAAAGGTATATGCCCTTTTCCCCACTGTAGTACGATCCTGGAGTTAGTATATATAGTTTGGGGGTGTGGGGGGCACAAACTCCCCCATATTGGGGGTGTGTAGGGGACATTTTATATTGTATTTTACCAAAAACTTCAAAACAGTACATTTTAAACAATTGGCATGCATAATGGCAACAGCAATGACTAACTCTCTCCAAAAGACAATATGTACTCAAACTAAGTGGGGGACTACGCCACCCACAACCCCCAATGTGAAATGAGATTCAGTGAAATGAGTTTTCAGTAATTTGAGTTTTCAGCAAAGTGGTCAATGTTAAATGAAATTCAGTGAAATGAGATGCAACGAAACAAAGTAGACCCATATGTACATGTAAATACATATATGCTTGTGTGTGTGTGTGTGTGTGTGTGTGTGTGTGTGTGTGTGTGTGTGTGTGTGTGTGTGTGTGTGTGCGTGTGTGTGTGTGTCAGTGGTGTGTGTGTGTGTGTGTGTATATATATATATATATATATATATATATATATATATATATATATATATATTTATGTACACATGCACAAACACACATACATATATATACACACACACACACACACACACACACGCACATATATACACAGGTTTACTATCAAAATGTGGAATGGCACTTAAGCGAAACTGGGATGGTCAGATGCTTTTTTTTCCAGTTTCCATAATGCCAATGTGGAAATGTTCAAATCCTCATTAGCAAATGCTTGTGTACATTCACTAATATGACATCAGCATTCTGATAACTCATCGCACTACAGTAGGGATTGGGAAATTTACCCTTTTCCTCACTGTAGTGCGATCTCTGAGTTGAAATATATAATATGCAGGCGGTGTGGGGGGGTGCAAAAACATTACCGGTAACATGGAATTTCGACACTGGAACTTCAGATTTTCCAATGTCGATTCCGTGGTTATCATTTCTGACATTTTGGTAATTCTGTGTTACCAAATTCGGATAACGATTTCAATCAAAAAGTGGAAGATGATATGCGACAGGTGGATTTATTGAAGTTCAACAAGGATATACATCTTTTGGAGGATGATTTGTTTAAACTGAAAAGGTTACATTTGCAGAGACTGCACTTTGAGATGTGTCTACATCATCGTATTGTTCTACAGGGCCTCAGAGTGCTAAACATACCTAGTTAGGGTGAACATTACCCTGAACTGCTCAAACTTTAGCAGCAACTCAATATCGAAACAGGATTCTTATGTATGAAGTTGTTAAATAAATTTTTTAAAACTGAAGAGAAGAGACTGCATGATAGTATCAGGGAACAACAAGGCAAGCTGTATGAGGTTTACCCTGCGCATGTAGTAGACGCTAGAATGACTGAACCGGCAGATGTTGTGGTTTTATTTGAAAGAAGGCTAATGCAAACTAAATTAAAAAAATAGAAAAAGATTTTCGGGACTTTCAACTGGGTAGAATCTTCAGCTGGCCCAAGAATTGAGAAGAGAAGTCCAATGATCATCAGTACAACAAAATTTGCAGCAGACTGGCAAGAATACACAAGAGCCAATCGATATAATCAATGATGTGTGGTGCCTTTGAACATTGACAGGGGCTCTACAATCAGTAAGTGAATCTGAGGAGAGCACTGTTAAAAGACATGAACCCATATGATCTGCATGTGCAACATCCAGTGCCACCAGTAGCAGTATGAATGAAGGGTCTAGCAAACAGGTGGTTCGTCCCAAAGACCCTGTGTACACAGCCTCAAAAAAGATCTTTTATATGACCGCAGTGGTGCAGCAGTTAGCGTTGTCACCTCACAGCAAGAGGTTCTCCCGTTCGATTCTTGGCTGGAGCGCCTTCTGTGTGGAGTCTGCATGTCCTCCCCATGGTTGAGTGATGCATAAAGACATGCAGGTAGGTGCATGCGTGAATGGGTGTGCCTTCTTTGAAGGTTGGGCGTCGGGCTGGCAACTCGGCACCGTATAAATCCACTGCCAATCATTAGCGGACTGGATTTCCACTCTGGCAACCCCTAACCGGGAAAAGCCGAAAAACATTACTATGAGCCTGCCACTTCCTATATGCCAAAAGAATGGCTGCCATTGCAGTCGGTCCAGGAGCAGGGGCAGGCAAAAACGCAGGCATCCCAGAGGGGGAGGGCTACCAAACAATCAAGAAAATGTGGAAGACCACTGAGAGTCGTTGATATGGATAATCTCTCAAGTACAATTTACATCATATCAGAAGGCAATACTCGAGAAGCATCTTACATTCATACCCTCTCAGAAGGCGGACTTAGCCGAGACTGTTTTGGACTTGAAACTGTTTATTCGTAATGGCATGCTAAAAATGACTTGTGGACAATCAAATGCAGGTACTGAACAATCATTTTCATTACCAAACCCAGTACTATAACTCCGATAGTACATCCATTCTTGGGAGCCTTTAATACCTTATGTACTAAAGATCTGTACGAGTTATTTTGTGATGATGTACATAGAAAGAGATTTTACAATATAAGTGCTACTGAGCAACAAGCACTGAAACAGTTGCAGAATAATCCGTACATCACCATAAAACTAGCAGATAAGGGGGGACCTACTGTGATCATGGAAACTAGTTATTATGATACAACTATGAGTAATATGCTGAGTGATGTTAGTACATATCGCTCAGTAGCCAGGACTGAGCTTAGTATGAAGAATAGGATAGATTATAAATTATTAGCACTTTTGAATACCAGAGCCATTAATGAAGAGTGATATACATATTGCTTGGTTGACCATACAAAGATACCATGTATTCAGGGCATACCAAAAATACATAAGAATCCCATATGCCCACCTCTTAGACCCAGTGACAGGTGGCTCACAGAGCCTTTTTCAATATTTATAGAAAAACATTTGCATCCTATTTTGAATAAAAACAAATATGTGCTACGGGACACCAAAATATTTTTACAGGAATTATGTCAGTTTTTTCATGAAAGTACCATCACTGAAAATTTTTACTTTGTAACCATGGACGTTAGATCCCTATTCACATTAATACCCAACGAGACAGGAGTAGTCTTCTTAAAGGAATATTTGGTCTCCGACGGGGAATTAAATAATGATGAGATCTATTTATTGAGTAAATTCATGGAGATTGTCCTGAACAATAATGTCTTTGTCTTTAAGGACCAGTACTTTGTACAACTTGATAGCATAGCTATGGGCACCGCGTGTGCCAATAGCTGTGGCAACATATTTATGACCAAATGGGAATATCAGTACATTTTTGCCAACAGGGAGTATAACATCTTTATCCCTTTTTATCGCTGTTTTGTGGATGACATTTTTTTCATCTGGACTGGGGATATAGAAACACTCGGTTTTATGAGTATATATCGAACCTTAGCACTAAAGGTTGATATGGCAGCTGCAAGCAATGAAATAAATTTCTTAGATGTTTGCATGAAGACTTAAACAGATGGACACATCACTACTACCATACATAGAAAATCTTGCTATAGAAGTAAGTTGCTACACAGGAGCAGCATGCACTCCCATATATTTTTTCCAACATTGTAAGGGGCCAAACCATTAGAGCCTCTAGACTAAATGTTTTGGATGAATGTTTCCAGGATTAATTACAGAAGTTGCATACCAGCTTTGTTAGCAGGGGTTATAATAGTGAGTGTGTCAAATGTATGCATAATGAGAAAAGAGTCAGCCAAGCCCTATTATTCTTCAGCAAGTAGCCTTTCACATGAAAAGACTATGAACAGATTAGATAGGCAAAAATACACTTTGTATTACTCCAATGATTTCCAGTACATCAAGGAAATAATTTAATAATTGGAATGTATTAAGAAAATGGACAAAAAGATAACAAATATAATAGGTGAGAAACCCACTATATGGTACAAAAATAAGAAATCGGTTAAAAGGATGCTATTTGGATACAAAGAGGCAGGCGTAGATGACAATGGACACGGAAATACCTTACCTTGTGGGAAATGTATTTATTGTGAACATATAGATTCGAGTGGTTGTTTTGTTCACCCCAATAATGGGAAAAGATATACATTTCGTGTTAATGCAGATTGTGATAGCACAGATATGATTTATTTGGCCCATTGCACATCTTGCAGCTGTTTTTATATAGGCAAAACTAATAGACGCCTGAGGGACCGTATCCGGGAACACCTATACAATATTAGAACCAAAAATATTAATAATGCACTAGCCAAACACATAGTACATACTAGTAATGAACATACCTTCAAGTTCACGGGCATTGACAGGGTGACACAGGGTCAGCGTTTGGGTGATTTGAGAAATCACACAGAGGTTACAGAAACAAAATGGATCATTAGGCTTCGAGCTGATGTATTGCCAGGTCTAAATAGAGTAGTTCCATTGAGACCAATATTGAAAGCAAGGCCATTGTATAAATGAATGACAAAGTGGCAGCAGTATGTATTTTTTATATTAGTATGATCCTGGATATATGCCTTTTACCCCCTCATTTTACATTACTGCATATTGAGATATGTAAGTTGAACTTTAATGTATTTGTCTGTATGTATGATGTTTTATGAACATATAGTTTTTCAGCTGTTTCAGGAGTGAACACTGCTACAGTTTTACTTGCATTTGCTTGCAGGAATTTTCTCCTTCTTTTTTCCTTTCCCACTCCCCCCCTCCCTTCCATTTTTACTCATCCGTTGTGTAGATTTTGTTTATTCTGAAATTTGCATAGGTAACTGGGTGATTTTTGAACATGGAAACAGTGTGATTTAATTAATTGTATCAGTGCAGGATTTTTTTATCTAATGTGCAGCAGGTTAGATCATGTTTTGTAGTTTGCATAAGTAAGTTGAGTGATCTTGAACATTCATTCCCCGACATTCATAAAGCTTGCATCAGGTGCAGGAGTAGCGTCAGCGTTCTAACACCAAATATGGACCCCGAGCGATCCAGGTACGAGCTGCTCCCACGTGCACTACCTGCATACACTATGCCTGCACACCTCCCGGGCCCTGTATGCTAATTACCTCATGTGCAGCAGTGTAGCATGCAAATGAAGGTATGTAGCGATCCAGGAAGTGATGCAGGCATAGTGTAAGCATGCAGAAATGTGAACCGTAGAAAACGGTTTACATTTTTGCAAACATAAAATCGGAGCCATGACAGCCGACCAAACACATGTGTTATATTGTTAATATATACCAATGGCTAAATGTATAGCCATTGGCATAAAAAAAAAAAAAAAACATGCACAAAATATAAAATTAACATTTAATATATATAGTCGCACTATCGCAACGTGAAAGCGCAGGGCAGCAGTGCGCAAAGGGGATCGCAAGGAAAATATAAAAATATAGAATAAAACTGCAGTGTAACACAAATCATGATTTCCCCATAATAGTCAATGGCAGGCATGCTACACAATACTATGGCGCATGGGTTGCTAAGGGGCTGTGACAGTGTTGTTATTTATTTATATATTTATTTATTTACATTTGTTAACCGGGAGTGTCCGACTGGACGTAGGTCCATTTTCAGCGGAGGCCCAGTTATGCGCGGTAGCTAGGAATTAGTAGGCAATGCCATGCAAATGAGAGGAGTAAAAGTGAATCACAGATTTCCCACTGGTGTAAGGATGCACCTCACAGCATACCGTTACAACACCGAGGTGTGCCCTTGAGATAAAGATGACATCAAGAGAGGGGTGTATCGCCATTGCTGTAAGCACATTGGAGCATTGCTAAACCGGTTTGCCCCTAGCTAGGCAAAGCTGCAGGATAGGGGTGTGTTGAACTGGCCATAGCTTTGCTTAGCTGAGAGTACACAAGGTAACTGAGTATGCATGTGAACGGAGATGAAAACGCATGTAAACCCGGTAAATGGGTTTGCGCGGCGCGCACTGCAGCTGAAACAGGAAGGATATAGGAAAGAAATAAGGAAATGCTGCAGCAGGAAAATTGGAGTACAAATGACTAATTAACATCTAGGAGCCTACAGTGGGCCATTGACAACAGCTAACAAGGCTGCAAGCAGCTACCTGCAGAGCAGAAAAGGGGAGGAGCTGTACTGCAAAGAAAACAGTAAAGTGTCAAAGCAGAGCAAAGCCGATTTGCAGTATATCAGCTACAAGACATATTTTGCCATGACTGGGCAGGGAAAGTACAAAACAAGAAAGACGGCAGGTGGATGCATGCCTGATAATGAGAGGGGATCCAGGTTTAAAAGTGAATTAAAGGTCAACAGATTAATCAAGGCGGGCAAGCATATCTCCACAGTAAAGGCCCCACACTTGCAGTACTCATTGTAAAACCTATAATTAAGACACGCTACTGCTGGAATATCTCGTACACACCCACTGACAGCAGCATCCATAGCACAATAGTATAAAGTGTGAAAGCACCTCACACACATTTGTGTATTCCCATACACTCTGCACCAGTGATGTATACAGACGGGGAACTTTTAGTATGTACATATTAGGGGCTGCCAGAGCTTTGATCCACCAGCATGTATTGGAGACTGAAGGTGGTGTGGAGGATGATGCACATGACCACCTCAGGCACCAGAGGAGGAGAAAAGTGTTCAGACCCAGGGTAACCTACCAGGGGCTACATGATCTGGAGATAGTAGAGCGTTACAGGATGGACAGAGACATCTTACATTAACTTGTGGAGCTGTGCCAGCCACACCTCAGAGCCAGAACAAACAGAGAGGAACCCATCCCAGTGGATATGAAGGTATGTGTAAGCCTGAGAATACTAGCTACAGGTACCTTTCAAAGACCAACTGGGGATATCATGGGGATCTCACAGACATCAGCATCCAGGGTACTATACCAGTTCCTGGATGCCATGTTACCACATGCCAATGAGCACATATACTTCCCCCAAATGCAGGAGGAGTTGTCCAGCAATATGTGTCTCTTCCTCCGTGTGGCCATATACCCAGAGGTACTGGGTGCAATAGACTGCATGCACATGCACATCAAGTCACCACCCGGTGAGCAGGGTAGGTGTTACATAAACCCCAAGGGATATCCCTCCATCAACTGCCAAATCATGTGCAATGCACAGGGCATTATCATGGATGTGTGTGCTGGCAGCCCTGGATGCTATCATGACTCCCACATCTGGCATGCATCACAGCTGTATCAGTTATTTGCCAGGGGGGACATCCCAAATGGCCACCTGGTGGGTAATGCTGGCTGTGCACTGGAACAGTGGATGATGACTCCTATCAGAAATGCACACACACCCATGCAGGAACGCCATAATGAGGCACACGCACAAACCAGAATCATCATAGAGCGTGTGTTTGGGATGCTGAAATCACTGTTCCGTTGCTTGGACATATCTGGTGGAGCCTTGCAGTACTCTCCAGGCACGTTTGCCCACATCTTCATAGTATGTGCCATGCTACACAGTATGATCCTGCGGAAACAGCTGCAGCACGGACAGAATGGTGAAGGCCCTCACAGCCCACCACCATTGCCAAGGGCCCCACAAGCACAGAGGTACTCAGACAACGGACACCCTGAGCCAGCCCCAGTGGGCAGATGGAGACGTGCCCAGTATGCCGATGCCTTGGAGGGCACATACAGCACACACACTGACAGTGTAGGCACCTAGGGACTGACACCTTTCTCCACCTGCACACACAGTAAAAATGGATGACACACACAAAAGACTACCTGTAAATTGTCATGTATAGGCAGTCTGCTGTGTGCATCCAAGCTTAATTAGGTGGGGGGGTCAGGTTGTCTTGTACAGTTTGCAAGATGCAGTCTGGGACAACATCTGCCTCCATTGACGCTGTGTTCTGCTGTTAGAGAGGGCCATTTCCACCTGTGTGTCTCTGATGTGTGGGATACTGTACCTTTCGGGTAGTGTTGTGGGCTCTTTAGGGGGTGAAGTATACACTGAATGAATCTGCAAGGATGTTGGTGATATCAGTAGGGTCAGCATATTTTGTGCTATATTTCACCAGCACAGTGCAAATCTGTGTGTCACCACTTAGATCCTTGACATAGCCAAAGAAGGCTTTGTGGTTATCTTTCGAATCCTTGCGTATTTTCCTGCTGATGTTAGCTTTGGATGATGTCATGAGGGACCTATGTATCATACTAATAGTGGTCACGGATGTCTGCCCTACATGGGATTTGCTGTTTGTCTGGAACACTTGTCCTACTTCTGTAGTATAGCCTGTTTATTGCAGAGGTCCACCAGACTGGTGTCCTTGTCTAGGAGGAGTGAGTCTTGGTTTACCAATGATGGCACGATCCATACATCCTTGTAGGTGCTTATAGATTGCATTTGTAAATCTGTCTGTATCTTGAGCAGCGTTTCCCCTTAGCATGGGGGCTGCGAAACCCCCCACCCCTGTCACTAGTAGTGTAAATTTAGCTGTAGGAAAGGTATACACTGTGGTATCCGTGGGTGGGAGAGATGCTTGGGTGTGGAAACATGACCATGAACTATTCACTATCTAACCAGTGATCAGTTAACCTCCGCTCTGGTGCACCTGTTGCCCATGTTGGTGATGACCACTTCTAGTATGTTTCCACCCCTCGTTAGGGAGGTTACCACCTGATACAGGGCATATGAGGTGATAAATTCCAGGAAGCGCTGGGCCTGGAATTGAGTACTGGAGTAAGTTTCCCAGTTAATGGTATGGTAGTTGACATCGACCAATGCCAGGGTATGCGTTAGGACTGTCATGTTCTCCACTGTCTCCAGGTAGGTGGAGTGGTGGTCCTGGGTCATGGAGGGTGATCCGTTGCAGGCCACAATTTACACTGCAGTTGTGGCTGATGTTAGCTGCACATGGATGATCTCAGAGGTATCATGCTGCCCCACTAACCTGGAGGTGTAGGTATCCCTGATGAATATGGATACACCCCCTCCATGTCTGTGTCAGTCCATGTTCTGTGGCTGAAATGTGTGGTATGGGTTGTAGTCTGGTAGTGCTGGTGTGCTCTCAGGAGCCTTAAGACAGATCTCAGTTACTGCACAGATGTTGACATTGTCCATCCTGAGGAGTGCTGTGAGTGCATGCATGTTGTGATCACAACCACTGGTGTTGAGTAGCATAACCCTCATTGATTCTGCTATTGTGCTGTTTACGGAGCTGGTATTCACCTTCGAGACTCTCCTAAATAAAGCACCATGGGGGCACCAATAGCCTTGGCCAGTATTCCAAAGCCTAAGGCTGACACATAGGCCGGTATGGTATTGTTGCATGCATGTTTCCCATCTGTGCTTGTTTTTCATCTCTCCTGTAGGTAACCTACTGGTAAGCAGTAGAAAGCCTTAAACTTATACAAGTCTTCTAGCTTCCAAGATAGGCTTTTGGAGTGACTAAGTATCAGTGTTCTGTATGTTCTTGCTGTACTTAACTGTTTCCTGACTACATGGTGATTTCTCACTGTAAATTGTGATCTGAAAGTCTGTTTATTCACATATTATGGCTGTGATGGCCTGCACTTTAGAGGTTCACAGATAGCCTACTACCTATCTGCCTAAGGGCAATTAGAGGCATAGCTACAGTGTGTTGGCTTTCTCCGCACCATTGATAAAATAACTGAGCCTCTGTCAAGCATAGCCAATGAAGCAATTCCAGGCAGAGTTGCTGGAAGCTGTTGAAGACCGGGGTTGTGGAGGGTGATGGGGCACATAGTGATCTAAAGAGGGCATGTTAATGTGACAATTCAACACCATTCAGTTTCCCCAACAGGTCTCGGAGCTTTCAAACTGGACAGGCTCCCCACCCCCTGGCTGTATGGTTTTGGGACACATGATCCCAGGGGTGTATATTCTGTTACCCATTCACACAACAAGGTTTCCCTTGAAGTGTGTCAGTGAGGGGCTATGCCTAATGTAGTTAGGAATATAATGTATTGTCTCACAGTACATTTGTTATATGTTGTTATTTCAAGAGTAAGTGAAGCTCAGTGGGTTTGGGGGCCTCTGCCCTTTGCTTAGCCTAGCTTACACATAGAAATCATCTGAATAGGAAATAGGCCGAAGCAACTTTAATGTCAACAGTGTAATGGTTACAGCATCTGCGTAGTATCTGTGCATTCGAGGTCCCAATCCCAATAAAGGCAGGGATGTTTATCATGTTCAAAAGTATACCTTAACCACAGCTTGCATATGTAGGTAGTAATCATCTGTATAATAAACATTCAAAACACCCATATAAACCCATGTGTGCTGGAGAGTACAGTCAACAGAGAATATAATGTTATGTAAGCACATAGTGAGATGTTACTTCACTGACATGTATATATCCTGACTAGTTAACGGATGTGGCCATGTTTGCGCTCACAGGTTATACGTTGCAAAGTTTAACTGTGTTTAACCATTGCTGTAATGTCACACAAACACTTTTAAACATGCTTACAACTGCTTAAATGAGCCTTATTCTGGAGTAAAAAACATTTTTAAAGCATCACAGGTGTTGAACCCTGGACCATGCACACTATAGTCATGGGACTTACCACTAAGCCATCTGAGGTGTATACATGTTTCAAGGTCTTGAGACTACACCTTATACCATATGCATTCCACTGTAATGATCACAAATGGGACAGTCACTTTGTGTACATATGTACAGTACATTGTAATGTACTGTAGTTTGTGAATCAAGACAGTCAAGTCTACATATGTATTACTGTTACAAATGAATACGAAATATATATATATATAATATAGTTACATCAGTAGCCATATATATAAACATCTGTGAACACACGTCGTGACACAGAAGCACTCCAAACGAATTGAAGTGTACACACAACACATGCAGCTCTGGTATTATAACTATTAATATTAACCTAATTCACCATAGAAGGGATGATTGTTGTGTATATGAAGATTGGGGTGGGGGAGAAATGATGGGTAATGAAATCATGCATCAAGGAGGGCCTGGGTCGGATGTTCAATAAGTGAACTGGAGGGGTATACATGGAGTACGGGGACAATATAAAAAGGACACAAAACAAGAACCTTTCTCATTCATAATACACCCTGTCATGTCACATTGCAACACCTAATTTCACAAACATATAAACATTAACATGTATCAGACATATGTACACCATTTGACTGTCACATTTGTTTTCAGTAGTTAGGAATGCCTGTAGTAAAATGTATATTCTAAACACTTTAACATTTGTACATATCTCAGATGCCTTAGTGGTAAAATCAGTGACTGTGGTGTTCATGGTCCCAGGTTCAAGACCTGCAAGGGCTGTTAAATCATTTTGAGGGCCAGAATAAGGGCTGTTGGATGCAGGTGGATTAAAGCACTCTTAAGCTGTTGTAAGCGGGTTTCCACAGGTTTGCGCGACGGTAAGTGGCACTGAAACACGGTTAATGGACAAGCGCTTCACAGGTTTAACCTTTGCTTAACGTCGATCAGACCTCGGGCAAACCTGCTTACAACCGCTTAAATGTGTGTTATTCACACTTTCCCTACCAGTGCCTACTCTGAGAGGTAAAATAACACCTTCCAGGATTAGAACCCATAACCATGTATTCCATCCTCAGAGTAACCTATCACTAAGCTACCTGAGATGTACCTATCCCAGTTGTGTATGCAGACAGGTTAAAACATAAAAGGGAGGAATGTGTTGAAATAGGACAACCCGCCATGTACCCAATGAAAGGTGTATGCTCATATATAGATATATTGCTATGGAAGTACAGGTAAACTTGCAATAATATATATATCTATATACATATACACACACACACACACATATATATATATATATATATATATATATATATATATATATATATATATATATATATATATATATATATATATATATATATATGTGTGTATATATATATATATATATATATATATATATATATATATATATATATATATATATATATATATGCACATACATACATGTGTGTAGACAGCATCTGAAGTGTTCATATCTGAGTATAACATGGACCATAGCAATCACACATTCCGCCCCCCCCCCAAACAGTATGAACATAACATATGAAGAGTATATGCCAATCCACTATTACAGATACTATGGACACAGTCACCAACACAACTGCAGTGACTGCAAATATCCATGACAGAAATACACAGACAGCTTTCATTTTGCAAAACTTTATTACATTCCGATGTATTGCCAAAAGAATTCAAGGACTAACAGTACCTGCATGCTATACAGGAAGCATTTAACAGTGCCTTAATGAATCAGCCTGCAATTATCATAGTATTAGTCCACTAAGGGATAGGTGTTCACATAGGAAAAGAACACCCACACACATATAGATGTTGTTTAAAAGGGGTTCCTACACACCTGCATGTGCTATGTACATCCACCAACATCTACCCCACAACCAAAATAATTACATCAATACATACTGTCATACCATAACCAATTATTCAACTACTGTACAACATCTGCTGAAACCTTAACATACCTGGACACAGACACACTAACATGGCCCTATGTGAAATAGTTGCTGTTATACAATTGAACAGCTGCTGATGTTACAGGGTTTGTATGAACTAATCCCGTTTCAGGGGGTTGAAAAGTTCGTACACCAGGAAGTGTTACTTGAGTACTGATTATCAGCACAGTGTGATACACAATAACACCAAACTAAATATGTCTGGTAAGCACAGTGTAAACCCCCTAACATTATATGCATAGCTATGCAGCCTTGAGCTGGTCAAACATCTTGGCCAGACTGAAACATATGCAGTAGTATTAGGTACAGACAAACCCTGCAGAAGTAGCAATGTTCAGAAATATAACAGCAGTACTCACATTTAGACCAAATCCTCTAGGCATTACACACAATATATTACTTTTCGTCTCCATACAGCTATTGCAAAAGATTCCAAACAACGCTTCCAGGCTGTCTTCCTCACAAGTAAGGCAAAGGGACAACGCTCAAATGGAGTACTCAGTTATACTCCACTGTTGCCATGGTATTGGCTAAAGCAGTAGCAGCGCAGCTGATGTGCATGTAATTAGCCAATTAGGAACACCAATTGGTTATCGGGATAGCACATATTACTGATCTGTAACTATAAAAGGTTGCCTTGTCACACATTCAGACCATCTGTATCTACCTGTAGGACAGTAAAAAACACTGAAAGACGAACCGAAAATGAGTATTATACTAGTCAATAACACCTCCAGTTACTAAGAAGGTATGTATAACATGTAGTATGTCTGTGTATGTAGTACCTGTTCTGTAAGATTTACAGTGTAATTGGTGCATATATTGGAAATAGCTATCTTGTAGCGATGTATTGTTGAGCAGTAGTAATGCTTGTAGTATTCTATGTGTGTACTGCTGTAGGTCACAAGGCAAACTCCTCAACACCACAAGGGATGATATGGGCTTGGAACTCACCAATTCGTTTCCAGCCACTGTCAGTGTCAGGATTGGTCCAACAAGTATGTGCTATAACAGGGGATAGTATATGTCAATATATTGTAACAGTCAACATATGTATGGGTGTATAAGTAAGATGAACTTGTCAAAGGTGGGCTTACTGTACAAATATGGTTTGCATTGTGGGATATTGTGACAATAACTGTGTAATGTACAGTATTTTAGGCAGATTTGTATTCCATTCTACATAACAGTTGTGTTATGTTATTTAAACAGTAGTTATGTCTGTTGGCAATTACAATACTCAATAACAGGATACATATCATTTGTATTCATCTGACAGTTTAGCAGCATGATAGTAAAGATAATTGGAAGAGCTAGGTAACTATCCATGCACATAACACATGTAATATCCACCTCTAGTATCATTTGCAAGCAATAACAGCTGTGCATGTGTACATGTTATGCAAATGTGTAGTGACCCTTGTTACAGGGCTGGGCCAAATGGCTATGTGCACAACTACATAGAGTGGATATTGAGAGTAGAGACACACTGGTTGAACTACCAGGTTTGTGTAGCCTAACCTGTCATTGCCAACCTAACAGACGCTTGCACATACTGTATGTAAGGTAGTGCACAGTACTGGTAATGAAACAGGTTGCATATCATCTTTAACTCCAGTGTAACATCTGCAGTAGGAGTGTAAGATGTAGGAGACTGCTGCCCATGTGTAATAGCTGCTTCATAGGTGATGGTTTACACTATCTGATTATATCCTGATCATGTTGATAGTGGCATCAGAGTCTTTTGATACATGACTCTGTTTGGAGAGTGGGTGTCTGTGCCCAACAGAGCTCATGGTCCTGGTGGATATGTGAGTATATACCCAGAGAAGGAAACAGACCTGTAGACACTTGCATCCTCTGTAATCAACTAACAGGATGTGATGTGCTCCTCAGAGGAGGATTGCTGCTAAAGGTCGCTACAATGTTTCCTTAATAGCCAGTGTTGTCACGTCCATAACACAAATATTTACATGTGAACATCACTGTCTAAAACATCTTCATAAGCAGTAAGTAAACTAAATAAAGTACTTGGTGCTTGTAGTACTGAATGCTCATACAGGCATGTCCACTAGTCTGCTACTGGTGTTTACTAACGTCAGCTTTGTGTATGTGGCCATCCTGGAGGAATGTAATCTCTCTGACATTTACACTGCCAAACCCACCTAACACCACACCCCACACATTGTTTGGAATGCAGCTACAGGGGTAAGCTGGAAAGCAGCCCAGCCTACAGCCATGGCTGGACTGGACAGTCATGAGGTATAGGGTAACAAATGCATCTGATTATCACAACCAACACATACCCTTACCAGAACACAGTAAGGACACCCACACACTACCAGAAATCACACACATTCACAGACGCTTCTAAGTATTTGGCCAAACAAGTGACCTCCCAAACTGGAAGAGACAGGCAACGAAATACACAAACTGTATGATATAGTTTGCATAATTGTGCCACACCTCAGGACACGTGGCCGGAAACATGCTAAACAGTACTCATTTGTGAATGCAAACTCTAGCACTATGTTACACACCAACCTATACAAGGGCATACATGCTGTCAGCTGCCTGTCTGCCATGATTAGCCACATACCCATATACTCAGACCACCTTTTGAACTATACACATGGCTCTGGCATATTCCATGTTGTTGTGCAGGACCTGTGATGCAGTAGCCTGGACTGCATGGAAACACATGTAGGAACTGTCAGGTCTTGTAGCCCATGCAATGTCCCAAGGCCTGGGTAGCATTCTGCCATTGGCCAGAATGATACTGCAGTACAGGGACAAAATAATTGTATTCCACAATTGTCTAATGTAGTGGTGCAAGTCCAAGGGTATCCAGTATCTGTCTGCCTGGGATAACATGGTTGACGGACCATGATGCTTTGCCATACAGGGCCTGCACCTGTCACCCCTTGGAATCTGGATACTGCCTAGGGCTCATGCTTCCCCTATAGTGCCTTCATCATGCACAGTTCTAGTGAAGGTCCACTGCTGTTACAGGGACAGCCAAGCAATAAAATGCGGGTCTCGCTACACAATGATACATGTCAGAAACACTATATGGACACATATGCCAATCTCTAACATGGAGAAAATATCTGTGCAGTGGCTGAGACATGTTTCAATACTCCAGAGAGCACACCTGCATGACCATGTTATAACACATACCTCGCCTCTTGCCCATTATCCTTTATTGGAACACACGGGCCACAGGTGTGTCCATATTCCTAAAGGATATGTACAACCCCAAGCTAGTTGCACTTGCATAACTTTAGATGCATTATGCTGAGAAACTACCTTTGTGCCAAAGTGGAATTCAGATTGCAACTTGTGACAGATCACCCACCATGCCGCGGATTTCACAGTTGTCATAATGTGCTGTAATGGGGAAGATTAGGTCTGAGACAGAAAACCATAATATTGGCTACTCTCTACTATTCCATTATGAACTGGGAAGACTCCTCGTGTACCAACACCTGCGCTCAGTGCATGTTGGATTCCAATCCCATTGACCTGGATCACAGTAGTCACACAAACAAGGCTAACAGTATGCTACACATAGTCAGTCTCCAATGCCAATGGTATATTTCCTAAGAGCAAAGTGGTGACTGTCATGGCACCCATGCAGATGGACAATGCACGTGCAAATGCTGAATCCTACACAAATTAACCTTAAGCAGTCACATACGTGCAGTGATTGTGCCATGGAAACAGAACCAAGATTCAACCAAACACAAACAAGAAGGCAAACCGGTGATACCATGCTGAAAACTGTACCACAGAGGGTAGTAACTGTTGCAAGAGTGAACACACATGAGTGTAGGTGATCACTCGTCAGCCTCAGTAAGATGCAGATACACCATATAAAACCACACAGAGCTACTGTGAAAATAATCAGCCACATATTATAAGGCCAAGCACAGAGCATTCTATAGCTGTGTCATTAATCATAATGGCAATGACAAGACCTGCCGTGCTGCACAGCACTATGGCATGGGAAGTACTGCACCTACAGAAATAGCACCTGTTCATCCAGATAGGGTCTTGAAGAACCTAAACCCACTCTCACCCCCCCAACAGGTACACTTAGCTATATATCCATGTACACTACAGGGTCCCTGTAAAAACAACTATGCAGGTACAAGCTGCACTCTCTAAAGCCATACATACAGCTTTCATGGGACCCATCAATATCCTAGGGTGTATCCTACACAAATGTAAGAACAATCAGCTATCCACATACACATCATGTTCAATCATAGCTCCATGTCAGGCTGTGTACACACCGAATGGTGTACAGCAACAGTTATCACACCCCACAAAGGGGGAGACACCATTGATAATGGGAAGTAGTGCACAACTACCCTGCTGAGTTTGGTCTGTATGGCCATGAACCGTGATTAACGTATTTGATGTATTCAGTGCAGCTGTAGATGACAGGGTTGATTCACACTGCATATCATGACCTTGCCAGGTCATAGGGCACCATCACCCACGCTGTGTTCCAGCTACACTCAGTAAACTAGGTGTATATTCCTATGTCACAGGAGTGGTTGGCAACTGGACTGCTGGCAGAACCAACACTACAGAAGGTGTCTGACTAATACACGCACATCAAACCAGTGCCAGCCACAGTAATACAGGGTTCATTCCTGGTACTCCCCCTCTTTATCTGTACCACACAGACTAACACAGAAGGCATCTGCCTATTAATGTTTGCAAATGACTATGAACTAGGAGCAATAGTTGACTCAATGTGTGCTGCGTTCAGCATTCAGAAGGGCCTTTGTGTGTCAGATATGTGGTGTGTGACGTATGGCCACAATCTGACAGCAGTATTTCATTGTCATCCCCTGTGTTAAAAACCCTGTACCCATGAACTACCACCTAGGTAGTGGTCAACATAATGACAACTGTGTGTGTATGGGATGCAGCTGGACAATAGTCTTTCCTTTGATAGTTACTTCACCACACCAGTCAGGTAGTTGTATGTGGCACCCCTAATCATGACAGGGTGCCATTCATGAATATAGAGGTAATTGTTCATCCATACTCAACACTCATGTGATCCATAATAGATCAACTATTTCCTTTAAGGGTTATTGCCCATGTGTAGATGGCCTACACTGCCCTTCACAATCCCTAGCTCCACTATGTAGCATGCAGCCTACCCTGAATAAAGCCATGTCCAACCCAGAGATGTTGGACATGTTACACTTAACACATCCTGATCCCAAATAAAGACATACTTCATGGACATCCACCTTTCTAGAACAAGGATCACAACATGCCTGACAGATCTCTGTCCCATACACTTAACATACTCTTGCCATACTATGCATCCCTGTCCAGTGAAGCTGCACATCGCCCCTCTCTGTGCCATGGTGTGATGACCGCATGCCAAATATATATCAGTAACCCTGTGTATCAGTTCTGTGGCAGTTAGGTAACCTGTCTGTCTAAGGTCATAAATGGCCCAGGGCATAATAGCCTGCTAGTTCACTTTGACCATACACGCTATAGTTGATATCCAACCCTGCAAATACCATCAGGCTAGCTATTGTCCCATGTGTTACACATGTGCAACACAGGCAATACATGGCAGGATGCTACACAGCTGTACAGTGCCATGTAGATGTATATGGCAAAACACATACATGCTTGCAAGTCTACAGGGTCACAGGTCATGTCCCTAACTGCTATGACTATATATGTGACATATACACAGCATTAAGGACAATTGCATTAATGTGAACACATCCAGGCATGTGCTGATAGGTAAAGGCACCGGTACCAGCAAACAGACATGCCCATGTCAAGACAACATCCACATGGAGTATGAGCAATGTCATCACATGACACACACATATATGGTGATAACATCACATCACCAGTAAGTGTCAAATGTGTGTGACTTAAAAATGTCAGTGGTGTTAATGTCATGTAGATTTGCAAAGACTTATTTGTAATCTTAATAAATGTGATACACATGTATGTTCAGCTGTACTTCTGTACTTCTCTGTGAGTTACTGTGACTTGTCTCCATCATTATGTCTTCCAGGTATGCCACATAGCAAGCTGCCAGTGTACACCCGCTTGGAGGAAGAGGTCCTCATCCCATACCTCCTTGACAATCATTCAACACTCTTCAGCCATGTGCCACAGGATGCACAGCAGCAGGATGCCCTGTGGGAGGAACTCCGCAGGAGGGTAAATGATGGTAGTCACAATCGCACCTATCAGCAGGTGCGCTGACACTGCACTGACCGTATAAGACGGGCAAAACAGCGTGCTAATGCAATCGCCAGGGAACAAAGTGCAACAGGTGGGGGGGCCACTCACCGAGCCCCCACTCACACGTACCGAGGAGCTACTGGCCAACCTGGGGACACCTGCAGACCTCCATCCACAAGCTTTAGCTGGTCTTATGGAGGTGGGTGTCTCTCAACCACTGAGCCTGGAATTGCCTGGTAAGTCAGTACTGCACATATAACACAACTATATTTCACATAGTTACATGTGTTACTGTACAATATGTAATGAAACATCATATGCAAGACATGTATGCACACATGCCACATACTGTAGTCTACTACTTTATGTATGCACAGATGTGCATACTCCATAGTATAGTGTATTGTACTGGCTTATGTGCTAACATGGGCATTGCATCCTGTAGCTATTACACAGGTGTGGATAATGATCTTACTGCTGTGACACACCTGTTTAGGTACATCTGGCGTTTTGCAGTGACAGCAGCCTGTGTCAGGTGAGATTGTTATTATTTACCAGGCTTGATAATGCACAGATCATATTAATTGTATGCTGTCTGCCATAACACACGTACACATAATGTATGGTGAGCCTGTTAATAGACACTGGTCAGACCTGCAGTGCATCACAGTGGTTACCCATGTGAAACAATTGAAGACTATATGAAACACCTACATTAAACCTTCCAAATTGTCATTGCCAGATGTGTGGACAACTGTGAATACAATGGTGGAGGGGTGTTTCACTGTAGGGACAGGTACTACATATCAGCATTACACATGTTGGGAATACAAACAGTACTGTACAGAGAGGGCCCCTAAATTTGGTGGTTGCCCCAAAAACCTTCTAAATGTGTTTGAAACTGGAGTTATGAACCGGCCG